>NC_046167.1:77762678-77845178 GCF_011064425.1 Rattus rattus
ATCACATTTTTTTCCTCCAACCTGTTAATTAGCATAATTATTTATCATCCTTAAACCGCAGTTTGAGTCTCTGGAGCGTGGCAGGGGCAGAGAAACACTCTGGTTCCCTTCTTCCTTGGAATTCAGTGTTGGTGCTTGGTCTGAACCTCCAGGTGTTGGCTGGGCTTACCCAATAACCTGTCATCTGTCACTGAGTCCAATAGTTTTTCTAAGAGCGAAGGATTTCTCTTGTGACAGCTAAGCTCCCACCCAGCTTTCAAACTTGAGCTCTGTAAATCTGAAGAGGGTAAAGGCAGTGAAACTACGGTCTCTCTGTCCGGTTCATTCTGCCCGTTCTCTGATCTCACAGCAGTTCCTTGGAACAGCAATGAGCTCTCCTTTGCTCCCTCTCACCACACGTCCACTTGTGTTGCTGCTTCCCCCATCGCCTGGGAAGAGATGACTACAGCCTTCCAGAGGGGACACAGAACCAGAGATGAGAAACCTGGCGCTTTATGAAGCACCGGACGCTCAGCCGGGGATTTGCAAGAACGAAGAGTGATGCCAGCCTCCTCAATGAACGTCTTGTTTTTGGAAATTTTACTTATTACTCAAAAAAAAAAGCCTAATTTAATGTTAACATGTCATAGGTCTACTGTTATGTCAGTAAAACGGGAAAGAGTTCTTAGACTTAATTTGAGCGCAGCATTGGCGGGTATTGCTCACATGGAGGAGAACTTTGGCGAGCTTTCACGGTCCTGAGAGTGTAAGAAGCTCTGGGAACTGGAAACACTGCCTTTCCCATTTCACTGACCTGAGAGACTCGGCTTCCAAGCTTTGCTGAAAGGGCATGGGCTACGGAGTGAAAATCACAGAGAGAGAGAGAAAGAGAGAGAGAGAGGAGAGAGAGAGAAGAGAGAGAGAGGGGAGAGAGAGAGAGGAGGAGGAGGAGGAAGGGGATGAGAGGGGAGGAGAAGAGGGGAGGGGAGGGGGAGGGGAGGGGAGGGAGGGGAGGGGAGGAGGAGAGTGACTACTTCAGAGCCATTTTGAGTGACCCCACCATGAGCTCACCTGCTCTGCAGCCTCAGCCCCTGCATTGCTGCATCATCATTAGAGCATGGTCGGTTCAGAATGAGAGGAGCTGGAGGCTGTGACCCTTAAGGGACAGGGGCCTCAGGTGGCACTCCCTAGCATTAGGGAGACGCTCGGTAGGAATACCTACGTGTTTTCTCCCATTCCTTGAGAGCAGAAAAAAGCCATCTTCGGAATTCAGCTCCTGTGTGCCCTTTGGGTTTTGCGAAGGCAATAATTGGTAGCTTGCTGTGGACTTCTTGCGCAAGTCACAGTGGCTCCAGGCTGGACCAGAGATAGAACCACACTCTAATGTGCAAGTAGAAGTTGAAATGGATGAACCACAGAATGTTTGGATCTGATTCTAATTCCCGTAAAGTCAACCCCATCTTGGAACTTCCTGTGACCGTACTCTGCCTCTTCCAGTTGGGTGAGTCAGTCCCAGAACAGTGGCTCATTAGCACATTAGGGCTCACCCCCCAGAACTCCCAACCACAGCCCAGAGTCCTTTCCCTCCACTTCACAGAACCCAGCTAGTGGCATCTTCAGGCAAACTCCTTAAGCCCAGAAATAAGTTTAAGGACTATTCAATCAGCCAGAATTCTGGAGGGAAACCAAGACGGGGGGTGGGGTGGGGTGGGGGGCGGAGGAAGTAGAGGAGAGGGAGGAAGGTGGGAGATTAAAGCCTTCAGGACCTGCCTGGTGGGAAAAGAGATGCCACGTGAGTCTCTGGGTTCAGTGTTTGCTTTTGACTGTCGGGTGGGCTCAAAACCGTGGTTAGCAGTATCCCCAATTCTGTTACAAAGAGGTATCTGTATTAGTTTCCCATTGTTATGGTTGTGTCCTCATTCCCAACGAAAACAATCGAAGGAAGACAGGGTTGGTTTGACTCACAATTTGAGAGCAGCAGGGAAGGCTTGAGACTTGCTCTAGTAGGGGATGCAGGGAAGTGAAGGAGGCAGCCAGTTCTGAGCAGGAAGCAGGGTACTCAGTTGACCTCTTCTATTTTTTGTTCAGTCCTGGACCCCAGGCCATGGGGATGGAGCCACCCACATTCGGGGTGGCTTTCCCTCTCTAGAAAACCTTTGTAGACAGAGCAAGAGGTGTGTCTCCTAGGTGATTCCAAACTCCGTAGAGTTAATCATCTTTTATCCTTACAGATGAGTTGCCAGGAGTTTGCCAGGAAACCTGTGTTCCTTCATGCCAAAGCACCATAGACCTGGCTGTGCCTAAGCCGGGTGCACGGAGGATGCAGGGTGCCAGCCAGGTTGTAAGATGGATGCAGAATCCCCTTCTCTACCCGCAGTGTTACAGCAAGAGAACAAAGCGTAATTGCTAGTTAATTAGATTAGAGTAGATGCCTTTGCTTTTTAAGGCTTTGGTTTTCTCTTTTGGGAAAACTGAAACCGAGGAGGAATTCATCAATGAGAGCTTTCTGAAGGCCGGGTCTCACAAGCAGTAAATCCAGACAAAGTCACACTGGGGTGAGCCTTTCTCAGGGAACTGTGGCTGCCTCTCTCCCCCCTCCCTCCCCTCCTGCCTTCCCTCACAGCCACTGCCCTCACTGCAGGATGCCTACAGGACTTCCCAGAAGGATTTTTCAGTTCATGGACACATGAACTTAGACCTTAATCCTGGGGAACTAAAATGTAGGAATGTCTCTCAGCCAACAGCATGGGCATGGTGCTTAGAAATCCCAGCAGCTCACCCCTTGGATGGGATGTCCTCGTACCCCCTCCACAACCCCTCCCCCAGCCCCCCACTCCTCCCCCAGCTTCCTCCCAGGTCCACAGGGTGTTTAGTTAATGACTCTCTCTCTCTCTCTCTTTCTTTCCTCTCTCTCCTCCTTCCCTCCATCCATCCATCTCTCTCTTTCTTTCCTTTCTCCCTCCCTCCCTCCCTTCTTTCTCTCTATCTCTGTCTCTGTCTATGTCTCTCTCTCTCTTTCTTTCTTTTTTTCCCCCTCCCCCCCTTGTGCTTCCTAGGTAAGCGCTCTACCACTGAGCTAAATCCCCAGCCCCTCTCTCTCTTTCTTTCTTTCTTTCTTTTCTTTCTCTCTTTTTCTCTCTCTTTCTCTCTCTTTCTCCCTCTCTCTCTCTTTCTCTCTTTCTCTCTCTCTCTCTTTCTTCTTTCTTTCTTTCTTTCTTTCTTTCTTTCTTTCTTTCTTTTCTGAGGCCCCTGTTCTTTCCTCTCTTGATTCTTCCTGGGATGGATTCCTAAATAAACTACTTTCTCATGTCAGGGCTGCTTTAGGAGCAAATTAAGCCATCGCCTGCTCCCATTGCCTGACCAGAATTTTCTCCCGTGGTTTAGCCCTTCTTCCCAGTACACATCTCTTCACCTGCTCATTCCTGATAACAGATGCGGGAGCGTAGCATATGCTCAGTAAATGCACGTGAATAAAATTTAACTTGGGTCTGTGCACCAGTTTGTGTTACATCTTGGGATCATCCCGATTAATATTCAAACAGCTCCAAACCAAACAGTTTGGTGTTCTATCTAAGAATAGAGTCTTTTGGAAAGAATAGTGACCAGAAAATTCTGTTACCACATGAGGAGGGGCAATGTCTTGTGTAGTTGGAGGATCTAACAGACTTGGATTTTGCTTTTATAGTTAAATTAAACTTCATTCCAAATGCTACTTTCCCACAAGACCTTCCCACTCCAGTGTGTGCTTTCCTTTTAAACCAAAAGTTATATTCCATATAACTTCAAAACAAGGACATACAGGTAAAATATGGCTATACACAGCAAGTCTCCACATTGGTATTCACTGCAGCATCCTCTTCCAGTGTGAAATCTGTGTTTTCTGTAGATTCATAGATGATTGCTTTTGTTACCAGAAGCTCCAGACTGGTGATAAAACGTGACTGAGTCGGCCTCGCCCCAGAGCATGGGATTTCTTCTGGGAGATGCTTGCTCTTTGCCTTGAATATGTGTGGGATATATCTATGTGCACAAGTGAGATGTTCTAAAATAAGTGCATAGCTGTATTATGGGGCAGTAATAGAAAGTCCTTGGAGCCTTGCATTTACTGCTTGTGGGAGTAAGAGTGGAGTTGGGAGTGGGTTAGGGGAGGTGAGGTGAGGGGAGTCGAGACAGTCGTGTTTGAAGAGGGGGATCAGGTTTGGGAATGGTGGTGAGGTTGAGGTGGTGATGAGGCAGGGAGAGGTGGTCATAGGGTTGGAATTGGGGGTACTGGGAGTTTCGATGTGGGGTTGGGGTAGTGATGATGGTGTGTCTTATGAGTTGAAAGCTTTTGCATTTGAGCCGCAGGAGCCAGCTCTGTGTCCTGGACTGTTTACCACGCTGCTTGAGCCCCAGCCCCTGACGTCTGTCGAGAAGGGCTGAGAAAAGGAGTGTAATGGAGAGCTAGCAGCCACGGGAGAGTAGGGCTGGAATGCTGGCTCTGACCGCAAATCCGCGCATGGGATGTGTGTTTCTCATTAGAGCTGCTGCAGTGCTGCAGGCTCCCAGCATTCCAAAGGATTTCAGACTTATAGTAAATTAAATTCTCCTTTAAAAATCACTCTATGTTGGAAGGACATAAAGGATCAGGCTGCAATCAAGAAAACTCAGGAAAAATAAAACTAAGGCTAGCCCTGGCCTTGCCTAGGCCGCTGATTTGGAAGCCAAGTTTACACTGCCGTGGCTGAGTAGTACCTGGAACGTGTCCCCAGACGGCTTCTCTCGGAGATCTTAATTGACTCTATGATTAAGGCTTTTCCTTCATATTATTGGTGGATTATAGAAGACAATTCTAAATGACAATAATTCATTTATATATCAGAGAGGAACAAACACATACAAATATGTTTTATTTTGCATCTGAACACTCTAGAGTTTATGTGTTTATAGTATGTATATGCTCACTAAAAGTCCAAAACTGGCTACAGTTAAACATTTAAAGAACTTGAATCTTACTTAAATCGTATCCTCATTATTGTCGGTCCGCATACACTCTCTCTTTCTCTCTTTCTCTCAAAGCACATGCACACATACATGCAGGCACCCCCCTGACACACACGTGCATGTATGTGCACCCCCCAAACACACACACAAATGTATACACACACATACATGTACACACACAAACATATATACACACACACACATGCATGCATACACACATTACCCACCCCTCCACTCACACTTAGTATGTGCACTTATGTTTCTGAGTTTGAAAGCAAGCATATGTATTAGTCAGCATAGGTCAAGGCATACTGCAGTGGCAAATAGCTCCCAAGTCTCAATGAGCTAGCACAACCCACCCAACAGCCCCTGCTCCCCCATGTGAACATGGGCAAATCTGCAGAGCAATTGTCTTTTGTGAATTCACGGAGCAATCTGGGCTATTGTGTTCTTACAGCAATTTCGCACCATATATGTATGTATATGATATATATATATATGTGTATGTGTTGTTATGTATGTATGTGTATATGCATATATATGTGCATGCTTATATATCCATATATATAATATATATCCCAGACTGTAGTAACCAGCAAAGAGTGACAGAGGTCAGCCATTGTCATATGTTATTTCAGTGGCATCTCATTGACCAAAGCAGATCACATGGCCACACCTAACTTCAAAGGAGGAGTGAAGACCAGTCTTCACTGTGGCTGAAAGTAGAAATATGAATAAGCAAAGCCTATAATATTACTGGAACTAGGCAATGCGTGTGTCTGGTTTTTTAATCAATCATCTAATTGTTTCTATCCCTCTTACACACACACACACACACACACACACACACACACACACACAGAGAGAGAGAGAGAGAGAGAGAGAGAGAGGAGATTCTGCTCCTCTCCCGATCACAGAAGATAGCACCCTTATGAAGAAGATTTGCAGGACTTTCCCAGAAATTAATTCTTATTCTGGTTGGTTTTGGTAAGCTTGTCACAAACTAGAGTCACCTAGGAAAAGACTTAGGAATTGTGTGGGTCAGACTGGCCTGTGAGCAAGTTTGTAGGGCATGTTTTTGATTAATTGATGGAGGATCCAGAGTACCCTGGGCAGTGTCTCCCCTGGGAAGGGGATCCTGGGTTGTGTAAGGAATCAAGCAGTGCAAGACATGGGGAGCAAGCCAATAAGCAGAGATCCTGATTTAGTTCTTGCCTTTACGTTCCTGCCCTGGCTTTCCTGAGTGATGGACTGTAACCGGCAAGTAAGATGAACCCTCTCCTCCCAGAATAGTTCTGGCCATAGCTATTTTCACAACAACAGGAAGGAAAATAGTTCTGTTTTCCCAAGCAACGGTGACAAGGATATAAAAGAAATGCACAGGGGGGATGTGTGGGTGTTTGGCAAGCTAGACTCAAGAGTTCTACAGTTGTGTGTGTGTGTGTGTGTGTGTGTGTGTGTGTGTGTGTGTGTGTGTGTGTACTAATAACACAGTGCAGAAAGCCAGGCCCTCAGAGGGACAGTGTAGCCTTGCCCACAGTGAACTCAGTAGATGAGTGACCACATTCGTTAAATCAAAGGAAGGAGTCAGGAGAGCCCCATTTACCCAACACTCTCTCTATTGTAGGTCTCTCATGTGACGTCCAGGAGAGAGTAGAGGATGAAGGAAAGAGACAGTGTACATCCTGGAGGACTGTCCTTAGACACTCAGCCACATTGTAGGTGTAGAGCCCTCCCTACACCCCAATATTACAATGGTTCAGCCTGTGACTTTGAGTTTTATGATGATGAAAAAGTCAAATCAATTCATCAATATCTCAACAGCGGCTCTCACGATTCCCAGCTATAGATCATTGATTGTATGTGGTCTGAGCCTATGAAAGTGAGGCAGAGCCAACCTGTGATGCTAGGTGGGTAGAGTATAAACGTATTTCAGCTTAGAAAGTTCTCATCTTGTGACGTACTGATTCTAAGTAGAGGGGCATCTGTAATAACAGATTTTATAGATGTACATTCAAGATCTGTCTATACCGCCTCTCTCCAGCATTGTCCCAGACTGTTTCTTTAATCTTTCACTGTTCAGTCCTGCCTTCTGATCCTCAAGTGAGTGATCTGCCCCTTGTAGTCAGTACCAGCGGATAAGAACACCCTTCCTTATCCCTTCTGACACAGCAAATCTCCTTCCTTTCTCAGATCTCAGCGCAAATGCTGCTCCTTGGAAATGCTTTCCTTGACCACACAGGACAGCATCACTCCAGCTCTCACCAGAGCTGGAGGCCGTGGCCTGAGCAGCATCTCTCCCTCTCGGTCTGTTGCGACCACGACCACTTTCTCTGATGTTTTCCTTATCGTTGCTTCTTTCTGTCCGTCTCACTGCTCCGAACGCACTAGGAATGCAAGAAGCACTTGCTGAGTAAACCTAGCATCACATGAATAATCTTAATCTCTAAAAGCTATGCAGCCCCGCTTGAGTGTTGAGTTTCCTTACATTCATTAAGTATAGAGATTTTTCAGGTTTGGAGTTGGGAAGCTGATATAAATACCCCCTTGGATTAGCTTTAGTAGGATGGTGACAGCATCCTTACTTAATGTCGGAGATCGAGGCTCTGCGTCTAAAGAGCTTCATTAGGAGAGATAAGTCATCAGGGATAGACAAAGGTCCTAGAGGACTTTCAGTAAGAGGCTTTTAGTGTCATGCTATGACACAGGGCATGATCGGGCCCTGAAGGGAAAGATAGGGAAGACAAATTTGCTTCCGGTTTCTGCTGAGGGGGCCATTTGCTGATCCAATGGTGGAGGTGCCGGTTCTCAACTAGATATTCACTCTACATGGGCATCAAGAGAGATGTGAAATGCGGACTTAAGGATGCTACGCGTCAGTCAGTGTTGGGTGCAGTGAAGGGGTCTAGGGTGGTGAGGAGCGAGCAGACAGACGGGGCATTTTAAAGAGAAGGGCTAATTCTGAAGTGTCTCAGTTAGGCTTTTACTGCTGTGAACAGACACCATGACCAAGGCAATATGTAAGGACAACATTCCACTGGGGCTAGCTTATAAGTTCAGAGGTTCGGTCCATTATCATCAAGGCAGGCGCATGGTACAGGAGGATCTGAGGGTTCTACATCTTCATCTGAAGGCTGCCATAGAGGATAGTGACTTCCAGGCAGCTAGGACAAGAGTCTTAAAGCCCACAGTCACAGTGACACACCTACTCCAACAGGGCTATAACTTCTAATCCTTCCGAAACTCCCTGGGCCAAGCATATACAAACCATCACACACAGTTTAAGTAACGGGTATGAAGGGATCCAGTCTGGATCACACTTTATGTAGAGCACCCGTGTGGACTGAACTGGGATGCTCTCATGGATGGAGACTGCATCCTAAGGGAAGTGGCACTGTACCCTTGTACCCATGTTGGTCCCTGAACTTTGATAGACTTCAAGACACAGAGAGACTTGGGCCAAGAAACTGAAGGATAGATCAAGTCAGCATGAATACAGAGAGCCCTTCTAGAATGTTCTGGAAGACATGGACTTCTAAAACCAGTCACGGTAGAGTATAAGAGGGACCCTCCATGTTTACTGAAGTTGAATTTCCCACCAGTTCAGTGACACGGATTTAGAACAGATTATCTTTAATTAGGAATAAAAACATAAATGCATTTCTCTCACTGTGGTGCGTGAACTTACCTGCCAGGGTAGCCAATGGATGAAGGGAAGTCAGGCAAGAGCGACTGTTTCCAGATACAGATGATTCCGACAGCTGTTTTTATGGTTTGAAGCTGACTTGCTCTATGAGACAGGACCAGAGAAGCGCATCCTGCTTTCCATGCCTGGGGATTTCACTCGCAGACCCCCACCAACCCAGGGTCAAACACGCCTGAAGGAAAACTGGGTGTGAAATGTTCTAGACATGATTTCTGTCCTTATTCTCTAAATCACACTGTAACAGGATTAAATAATCCTGTACAGACTTAGTTTAACAAAGCAACTTGTATACTTTTAACATTTGAAGGTAAGTATCTTTTCCACAAAAACAAAGAATACAAAATAAACAAAGGGTCAAAAGAGAAGGTCAGTTTCTAGCAGGACTTCCCAGGTTTTCCCACTGAGTGGCAGAACACAGGTGCCAAGGTGGCAGGTGTCATGGCTGGTGGGGAAAGTTTTGGGAGAACCAGGATGTACAGCTGCTGCTAGTATGCTGCATTTGATCCCTTTAACTGAATCATATGCTAGCTCTGCCTTTAGCTTTTAATGGAGCCTTCATACTGATCTCCCCAGTGCTGGCATTAATCTACAGTCCCATACACTGTGTGGACTTCTTTCTCCCTGTGCTTCACAAGCAGTGGCTGTGTTTTGTTTTCTTGATAATAACTTTTCTGATTGGATCTCCTCCTCCTCCTCCCCCTCCTCCTCCTCCCCTCCTCCTCCTCCACCTACTCCTCCTCTCCCTCTTCTCCTCATTTTTCTCCCTCTTCTTCACCTTCTTCTTTTCCTTCTTCCTCTTCCTTCTCTTCCTCCTCCCCTTCTCCTCTTCTTCCTTTTAATAAGATGACATATAGAATAACCCTGGATATCCATTAATAGATAGTGAAAAGGTGGTACATAAACACAATATTTATTTAGGTATAAAGAAAAATGAAATTCTAAAATTTGCAAGAAAATTCATGAAGCTGTAAAATACTTTATCAAGTGCAGTCACCCAGGCCAGAGAGAGTCAAATGCCCTGTGTTCTTCCTCAGATGTGGACCACAGCTTTGAAGGTTTGAATTTATGTATATAGCTTACATCGTCTGTGGAGGCTTGGAAATTAGAAAGGGACCAGTGGGCACTGGGGGAAGAGGCGTTAAGAGAAGAGAGCATAGCAGACATAAAACATAAAGGCAGAGACGCAAAATACTGGAAATAACAAGGTGCAAACAGGGCTGGGAGAGAGTAGGCCATGGGGGAGGGGTAAATCAAAACTAAGGATTAATAACAAAGTCCATAATGGAAACCTACTACTTTATAAGCTAAAATAAAAATGTAATTTAAGAAAGGAATTTGAATGGAAATATACAATAGGGACAACTAACGCTGAGCCCAGGAGCAATAGATTATTAGATGAAAATTTTAGTGCCAGGTATGAGTACCTCCCTCCCCCTGAGCTGTAGACCAGGGCTGCCCAGAGGCTCCCAAAACAGCACTGTTATTTTCATTGTTCTTCATTGCCCACAGGAACTAGATGTTAAGTCCTTACTATTGGAAACACCACATCATGCGTTGTATATAAGACACAGAACAATCAGGCTGGAACTGGAACTGAAAAGGAAGCCTCCTCCCTACTGGCTAGTTTTCATGGTGCAGGAAGGGTGCTATGCGGGCAACTGATGGAGGGAAATCATCAGTGGTCTTAGTCAGTCTTATGGACCTTGAATGCTACAACATCAGCCTGCCAGGCAACCTGTGTCCCCTGTGCAATAGTGACATGACTTAACAGTCATGGAAGCAACCAAGTCTCTCCCAATTGGATCTGAAGCCTGGTATATAGGAGGGAGTTCATGCCCATGGCTCGGGAGGTCATAGACCCCAGGGTTGAAGCTACTGTTCCTGTTTTGTTAAATGGAGATGGAAAACTGCCTCCTAAGTATTTATGCTTTCATCTATATCCTGGAGCCACCCTCAGCCTCGACCAGGGAAGCGTCAGTAAGCGTCAGAGACTCATGGCCAGGCAAGCTTGCTGAAGATTATTACATAGTATCTACATACCACGTTTTGTTCATTCATTAGCATTTGGGTTACACATCTCTTTTGCCTGACTAATGCTTCTGTGAGTGTGTAAATACTTGTTAGACCTCATGTTTTAAATTATTTGGATGCACACTCTGAATCATACTGGAATTATCTTTTTAACTTCCTGGGAAATCAATAGTGTTTTGTATAATGGCGTGCATGTGGACTCTCTCTCTCTCTCTCTCTCTCTCTCTCTCTCTCTCTCTCTCTCTCACACACACACACACACACACACACACACACACACACACACACACACACACTATTACCTGCATAGGCTTTCCCCTTACTCTCTTTTATCATCTATGTTACAAGAAACTGAATGGCCCGTTGCAAGCTGGAACTGGACCTTCATCAACCACCCACATCATAACATAAGAACAAGTCCTAGGCTCCAAAGACCAGTGCAGCATGAGGGGAAAAAATGAAAGAGAGACTTTATTCCCTAAGCCAGAAGGAAATGAACTTTCTACCCTGGATCTGAGACTCTGGTGGCTCTGGGCCAGTAGCCTATTTCCTAACTGAAGTGTCTTTGATATATCGAGTCTTTTAATGTGAGATAAAATGAAACAATGTAACACACATGTACCCTGTGACGCAGAAAGCCCTAAGGAGACATTTGTTATTATCATGCATATAGGAAGTCTCACCTCACCTAGATCAATCAGGTCAATATCTGTCATCTTCCATTGTTATCCTGCTCTGCCACAGATACACAAAATGTAATATTTTCAGGCCAAAGACAAACGGTAACTAACTGTCAAGACAGAAGATGTCAGCTTGTGCTCTGAAATAATTAACAGTGAAAGTATCTTCAGAGAGCCAATAATTTACACAAAGTTCTTACTGAATGTAGACTGGAGATCGAAATACTTTATTTTTGGTTTTCATTAATATACTATTTATGTAAATATGCGTGCATGGGTAGCATACTTACATGTCTATGTGTGTTCCTAGGCACGTGTATGTTTTCATGCGCACACATACATGTATGTGTATGTGTATATGATATGTATATGTGTATTTATATGTGTGTATACGTGTATGCATGTATGCATGTATGTGTATTTGCCTATGTGTATGTGTATATGGTGTATATGTATATGTATATGCACACATACATGTATGTGTGTATGTGTATCTGTATATGATGTACATGTACATGTATATGTGTATGTGTGTATGCATGTATGTGTATATGTGTATGTATATATGATGTATATGTATATACACACATACATGTTTGTGTGTGTATTCATATAAAGGACAGAGGTTGATGTCTGGTACCTTCTCCAATTATCCTTTACTTTATGTTTTGATATTTTGAGGCAGAGTCTCTCAGCTGAACCAAGAGCATGTTACTTTTTGCTAATCCAACTACCCAGTTTGCTCCAGGAAGGCTTCTCTGTGTCTCACTCCTGAGCTCTGGGATTATAGATGGGCCGCCTCACTGATGGGTGCTTGGGATGGAAAACTCAGTCTTCCTGCTTGTATGGCAAGTGCTCTACCCTCTTTCCACATCCCTCAACTTCAAATCTATGTTTAAGGGAACCACATGAGTGCTATTGTTCTTAGGCTCCTGGGAAGAACTGAAACGTGGGGAGCAGGCGTATCAACAGGCTGCTCTTACCTCATGGAGGTCAGGAAACACAGAGAAACAGAAATGGACCTGGGGCAAGACACAGCCACAGAGGAAATGTCCCCTAGAAGCCAACTTCCCCCAATGAGGATACCTTATATCCAAAGCTGACTGGGCTTATCCAGTAGAGAGCAATAGTTAAGCTCCCTAGAGCAACTGTTCATAGCACCCATCCATGTAGATATACAGAACTGCCCTTGACACCAGTCATGTGCACAGCAGCTGCCAGGACCACACCCAGTAGAGCCAATGACATCATCTACCCAACCTCTGTTCCCTGTGCATTGGAAACATGGGAGGAGCCAGAGGACAGCATGCAGAGTGCTATCCCAGGAGACAGAGGAGACGGGAGGGGAAGATGAGGCGGGAGGGAAGAGCAGTTCTAAGAGACTTTAACCTTGAATTGAACTTGAGTTGTAAAAAAGCAGCAGAGACAGTTACTTTCAATTTGGCAAGTTTACATTGGCCGGAAGTCTCCAGAGAAAGATGAATTTAATAGGACAGCATAAAGTAAGTTGCAGTCTTTTGCATTTCAGAGACTTAATGCATGAGTTTCAACCCAGTTGCCCTCCTTTTAAAGGTCACCGCTCTCCCAAGCTCTGAGAAACACTGTAACCCCTTTCTTCGCCAAGGCAATTCAAGCTTCGTCTCAGAGAAGCTCCCTCAGGCTTTGCAGCACACATCAACCTTACTGGCTTTAGCTCTTTGCCCTCGTTGCTTTAACTTCTATGGTGGCACTGTCGCTGTCCCTTCAGGTCTTACCAGGCCTGAACCCCACCTTGTCTCCAGCTAGGCCACCCTGAATGCATACAAGCTCCTCCAAACACCTCTGTTGGCACTTTGAGTTGTAGCACTCTCTCTCTCTCTCTCTCCCTCTCTCTCTCTCCCCCCTCCCCCCTCCCCCTCTCTCCATATATGTGTGTGTGTGTGTGTGGTGTGGTGTATATCTGTGTGTGTGTAAATATATCTCAATCTTTTCCTCCACTAAGAATACAGCTGCTGTTCACTGGTTCTACATTTAATCAGACTCTGTGCTTTTAACCCTGAGAACTATAATCTTATCCATTCTCTATAAAAGTCTGTGAGAACATGGGTGTGCATGTGTGAGCATATGTATATGCATGAGAGTGTGTTGAGCATATGTATATGCATGAGAGTGTGTTTGTATGTTTTTGCTCATATTGGAAAACATATTTTATAACTTGGATGTGTGCACGTGTACATTCACGCACACACAGACACACAGACACACACACAGACACACACACACACACACACACACACACACATACATACATACACACACCTCTCTTACTCCTCACTGGGCACTCACTTTAAAGTTTATTTCAAGTAGCTGTGTCTTTGCGGGGCATGCGCACATGGGTGCTGCTGTCACAGGTGTCCCATTGCCCTACAGCTGGCATTACAGTGGCTTCCAAGTTGTCACGTGTGTTCTGAGAACTAAATCCAGGTCCTCTTCAAGAATAGTAGATGCTCTTAACCACTAAGTCACCCATCCATTTCCCCAGGTGGGCTCTTTTAAAACAAAATAGGCAGACTTAGAAAATTTATTGCATATTTTCTGTTATGTGTGGTAGATACTGAAATGTAAGACAGACAGAGAGAGAGACAGACAGACAGACAGACAGACAGCCGTGAACATAGAAGGAGGGCTCTAAGGAAAGGAAAGTGTCTAAGGAGACAGGGGAGGAATAGAAGAGAGTATTATGGCAGGAAGAAAACACCATAGTTTTTCTCCTCCGTAGAATCTAGGGGTGGGTGTGTGTGTGTGTGTGTGTGTGTGTGAAAGTGGGTGCACGCTAACCAGACCAGGATACAAAATAGATACAAAATCTCTTACTGCCTGAATTTTATTTTCTTCTGTTTCACAGACTTTGGGTATAAATAGAACCACAGTCATTTTTGTTTCCCCTGTAAGGTAACATTGTTACAATATTTCCATCCTCCACTGCTCACTCTAAATTTATTTTACACAAAAACTTTCTCTAAATATTCCTGACATTACCCAGGGTGGCCCGTATTAGTTGACTAACATGCCTGGTCTGCTTCTTGGCTGAACTGTTACTTCCTGTACATAGCACAGAGACTACCAAAACCAATGCCTAGTTCCTCAGAACATATGTAGGGTTTTTTCTTCATGAAGTTTACATGCTTTAATTACCTGCCCTTCTTGTTTGCATCTCATGATGGACATAAGTCTCACTTTGGAAGATGAACTAGACATCTTACACAAACACAAATCTGTGTGCGTCTCTCTCTCTCTCTCTCTCTCTCTCTCTCTCTCTCTCTCTGTGTGTGTGTGTGTGTGCGCACTTAATCTTTAGGTAAAGAAAAGGTGGTATAATAAACAACTTGTAGTCAAGAGCACTTTTCTAATTAGTTAATGTGACCCTTAGCTTAGGATCCAGGTAAGAGTCAATGGGCCAGGTCTGAAACACATGAAGGTGCATTTATAACAACAGAGCCTTTGCCTTACTGTGGGATATGCCCAGAGTGAACAAATTTCTAACCACTGCTCACTGGCTTACCTGCAAGACTACAGTGAACTGAACTCCCAGCTGTGATCCAAGTGGAGCACACTCTACTAGTGACCTTGTTGTCATGGGAACATTTAAATGCAATCCCTCACCTCAGAAACCCATGTCTGAGTTGTGATGTGAATTTTAGGGAAAAAGGAATACTTCACTCACAACAAGGAGACGCCAAAAGACATTTAACATTATTAGAATGGAATTAGTTATTTCTTTTAAAAAGGTTTGAATACCACATAAAATTATACATTTAAACAGTGTATTTAAATGAAAAACAAGATTGAGCGGCCATAATCGCTCAATTCAGGAACCTTTGCAAAGCTGGTTCAAAAGTTAAAATTTTATAACTCGTCTTGCTTTTTTGCTGACAACTCTGTATGGTTTGGTTTCTTTTCTCTTCTCTGGAAAGCAGAGTGGTATCAGACAACGAAAGGAAACAAACTTGGGCTCCCTGGAAAGTCCAGTCAATCCTGGGAAGTCTTTAAACAAACAACTGGGTTGAACTTACTAAGATCAAAGAAATTATGATGGTTAACCCCCAGAATTTCTTGGTTCTGTCTGGATCTCTGGTTTAGCTGATTTAAATTCTGCACGCTATCAAATTCCTGTTCTCCAGGTTCAAAGGGTTGATACAGAGATGGAGGTTAGCATTGGGAGAGGACAAAGCTGCCTCCCAGAGCAGCTAAATAAAAACAGTGCATTCTGGTTCTTTGCCACTAATGAAGGGCTGAATCTCAGGCCACAGAAGAGTTTCTGGACCTGGGGTCTTTAGAGAAGCAGAGAGCTGACAACTTATAAAAGGCAGTTGCAGAAGACGCCTGTTCAGAGAAGTAACTCCAAATTCGTTATTTGTTCATACTTTCCATGTTCTGAGACCAAGTCGCAAGGATGATATTATGAGCCATTTGCTTATTTAAATGGAGTTGAAAACCTTAATTTTTTAGTGTCTTGTTTTGTTTTTTAACAAGCCAAAAGAATCGATTTTTTTTTTTTTTAGCTTGGTCCCAGTTTCTAACTTCCTCCACAGTCCTTGGATGCTTTCACAGAGAGATGATTGGTCCTTCTGTTGGGTGCAGATGACTCTGCAGTTCATTGCTGCTTGGTGTGGAATGGACTTAATCCCATCCCAGAAGTAGAATGTCTCAGGTCAACCACTTTTCACTCAGCCATGCCTGGCCTTACTTGAGCATGTCTCTTCCCTGTGTGAGGCACGTTTTCTTTGTCTGTAATTAGAGCTCACATGTCTACCTCAGGAGGATGGCGTAAGAATTAAGTGGACTTAGGTGGGGGAAGCATTAGCTAGCTGCTATATGCATTTTCTTTTCAGTAAAGGATTACTGCTCTTTTGCCATGGATGAAGGCAGCTTATTCAAAGCCAAACAATTATGTCAGCGTCCTTGCTACAGGTTCCTGTGATGTCATTTCTCTCTGATTCTCTTCTTGCTGTTCATCTGCTTGTTCAAACCATGGCCATTCAGTGGCTTTCTCTGGATGTCATTTCCCATCACGTTTCCTTTTCTCACCCTCCCTAGGTCTCCATCACTGTTTAAACAGAGCTTTTATGATAAAAACATCTAGAGAGAGAGAGAGAGAGAGAGCGCTAGAGAGAGAGAGAGAGAGAGAGAGAGAGAGAGAGATATTATTTTACATATCATACCTTCAGTTGTTCTAAGATGTTTATATCACTCAAATTTGCAGGATTTTCTTCTAGATGTTTTACACTTTTATATTTTACAAAATTTATAATCGATCTGAGTTAACATTTGTGTATGGTACAAAGTGGAGATCAAAGTTCACTTTCTGGACACAGTAGAGAATTCTTCCAGACATGTTTACTTGAGACTAACATTTTCCACTAACTTTCTTTTTATTTTGTCGAAAACCAGCCTCCCATACATGTATGGGTCTCATTTCTGACCCTCTGTTCTGTTGCTGTCCTCGTCTGCCATGCAGTAGGGCTATGCCATTCCACTTACTGACGCTCTGTCAAGTGCAGAAGTCAAGGAGCATGACTCCTCCCACCTGTTCCTCCTCAGTGCTGCGTCGGCCGTTCAGGGTGAACTGCATTTGCCGGTGGGCTTTAGCATCTGTACACAGGCCTGTTTCTTCCTAGGTGTTGTCTGTCTCCTCATTCGGTTCTTTCACCACACGTATCGCCATGGAGCTGACTATTTTACTATAACTGCAAACAACACTTCTGAAAGGCTCAAGGCATTGTTTAGAAATAAGATTGGTTCCTCACATGTCAACTTCATGTTCTGCCTCTTTGCTGCCTGATATAATTAGCTCAGGTTGCCTTCAGGTATAGTGTCAGTAGGATTTTCTCCATATCTTGTTTACAAAAATAAAACTCAACACTGTTTCCCTCCAACCTGGAAGTCTTCCCTCACCCTGTTTGACTTTCTCCCTTACTACTGCTGAGACCTTATCCCTATCCCATCTCCTAATTTGGAGGAAAATGCACATAGTCTTTTATAATTAACTAAGACACAGACTGTAGTATTGGCTTAGATTTTTTGATACCGACTTTTTAAAAAGATGTACTTATTTCATGTATGTGAGTACACTGTCACTGTCCTCAGACACACCAGAAGAGGGCATCGGATCCCCATTACAGATGATTGTGAGCCACCATGCGGTTGTTGGGAATTGAACTCAGGACCTCTAGATGAGCAGTCAGTGCTCTTAACCACTGAGCCATCTCTCCAGCCCAATCAAGACCTACTTTTAATAATAGTTCTTGAACGCTTTAACCTCCCTTCTAGCCCACCACCCACCACAGGTGGTGGGAAAGAGCAGCTATTAGGATACGAGGGAAGTGGACATGTCTAGAATGATTAATGATTGATGTAGGCGGGCTCAGCCCACCGAGGGTGGCGTCCTCCTGAGGCTGGTGGTCATTGACTGGGTAGGAAGAGTAGCTGAATGAGCCTCAGAGAGGAGGCGAGCAAATAATAGGTCTCTATGCTGTCGGTGCTTCACTCAGTTCCTGCCTCTGTGTTCCTACCCTGACTTCCCCCCAGCAATGGACTGTGACAGGCAAGGGTCAGCCATATAAACTGTTTCCTCTCCAAACTCCTTTTGGTCTTGATGTTTATCACAGCATCATGAACAATATTCTTTTTTTCTTTCTGGTTTTGTGCATAACATTTTAAAATAACTTTATAAGGAGGACAGAAGTTGAGGTCATTGTTTGTTTAATACAGACTATAATTTTTCTACTCTTCTTGTCCATTATCAGATACATTTCTGTTTTGTTGTGCCTTTATTCTCGCTAACTGAAAGTATTGTCCAGTTTCCCTTTTTATTTATTTTATTACAATGGTATTCATTAACACATACAGCTTTTAATAGTTTAGTCTGGTCCTCAACTTAACTCCATCATCACCAGAGAACATTTTTGATGGATTTGAATCTTGAAATGCATTTAACTATTATCCTAGCACATACTTCTGAAATATTTTGCATTTAATTGTTTGTCCTTATTTTATTTAAAATTACTTTAAACTATTTATTTGTGTATATGCACATGCATGTATGCATGTGTGAGTATGTGTGTGTGGTATACCCATTGCCACATCTCATGTGTAGACATCTGAGGACAACCTCCTTCCTTCCTTTCTTCCTTTCTTCCTTTCTTCCTTTCTTCCTTTCTTCCTTTCTTCCTTCCTTCCTTCCTTCCTTCCTTCCTTCCTTCCTTCCTTCTACCACATGGGTTCTAAGAATCAAACCCAGGTCATTTGACTTGGCAACAAGTGCTTTTACAATCTGAGCCCTCTTGCAACAGCCCGTGACTTTACTCCAATGTAGGTTCTATGACAAGAGGTTACTTGGGGGTTTTACTTTTTCCATTCTGAGAACCTCCTGGATTTTAAATATGTTGCTTAGTCCATTAAAATATGTACTAATATTTGTATATTTGAGCTTAAATCTCTCAGTTGTTCTGAATTTGTGTCAACTGTTCTCTGTTTTTTACTTCTTGTATTGACCATGATATTTATTTCTTCTATGTCATGATATTATTTTTTTTTCTTTTGATGGTTAGAGAAAGGGTCCAAACTTTAGAGACATACTCTTGATGGACCTTCATTTTATAAACATAACAACCAAGTTCTGGGTTCATTGCCCTTGTCAGCTCCTTTGTCAAATTCACACCTATCACCCAGGACTGTGGAACCTCACACTAAGGTTCTAGTTTACCATGTCTATACAGCTTTCCTGAGTTGGATGCAAAATGGAGGACTCCCTCTTCTTCCTCTTCTTCGACTGATCCCAGGAGTCCTACTTACCAGTCTTTTACCTGTGAAATGTCACACAATCCTTGGCGAAACTGCAAGTTCAACTTCCTGGAATGCCTCTCCAAGCAAGTGAGGTGTGCCCAGAACCTTAAGCCTCAGCCAATGAAACTTCACCTGAAGAAGAAGCCCTTCCTACCCTCCGAGGTTCATATGTATAGACCTTGATTCACCCTGAATAAAGTGTATGTGCACGAGCTCGTTCACTGAACCTCATCTAAGAGGTTCCATTGACATTGAATAGCATCTGAGAGAGCTGTAACACTACAATCCTCAGAGAAAGCCTTCTTCCCTGGGTATCACTGCTGGACCCGGATCCAACTGACCCACCTGTTCTGGACTTCACTTTATCCTCTCTCTCCTTCTCTCTCCCTCTCTCACTCTCTCTTCTTCTCTCTCCCTCTCTCTCCTCCTCTCTCTCCCCTCTTCCAGTCATCTCCCTCCATGCCTCTCTGTATCTTTTAAAGTCAGCAATGCAGCTCCATGTGGGCTTTCTCTCCCTTGTAAAGTTGGTGAGTTTAGTTATCTGACATACATGTTACCAGCCAGAGTCAAACAAGGTAACATTGTTTTCCTGTGTCATCTTTTATACTCAAGTGAGTATCTTTTTCCACATTTTTGTTGGAGACAATGTTGCTTGTTAAGCTGAAACATTACACTGTTGCTGGTAATGAGCCTTGAAACTGTGCAAACAATGAGTACAGTGCTGCTGGAGGCAAAACACGCACAAGCAAGG
Organism: Rattus rattus; assembly: GCF_011064425.1. Lineage (NCBI taxonomy): Eukaryota > Metazoa > Chordata > Mammalia > Rodentia > Muridae > Rattus > Rattus rattus. The sequence continues at coordinate 77,782,633 of NC_046167.1, forward strand.
CACAAGGAGGCGTGAGCTCACAAGGACCTAACGCTGAATTAGAACGATGTCTCAGTATGTAATAAATCGTGTGAGGACTTGATGGATGAGAACTACCACAGACAATGAGCACCAAGGGTGTGCAGAAGAAAAAGAAACCTCACAAATACAGGATTTTGCAAACAAAACAAACAAAATGTGAATATCACAAAGATATTGGACAGTGGCTTATACTCACTACCATTAGCAGGTAGCCTCACTTAAAAGGTTAGAGTCTTAAAATGACTACTAGTAAGAGGAATGAAAAGGCCCACTGACACCAAAATAAGGAATAAGGTATTTAACAAGTAATTAGAAACACAAAGATAAAGCTCTCTAGGAATGCTTAGAAATATTCAAATTGATATTGGCTTGTTATATTTTTATAAACAATTTCTAAATTCAACAGTAATCATTTAAAAGTCTATTCTGTCACATTTCTTGTTGATTATTTTGGAATCTCATATCATATAGCCCAATTGTGCTTACTTTCCAGTCCTCCCCCTGACAACCCCCCTCAAAAAAAAAAAAAAAAAGAAACAAAGAAAGAAAAAGAAAAAAGTCTTTTGATGTTGTATATCTGCTCATTGGGGCATGGTCACATTTCTAGTGCCCCGCCTTCATGCAAAGATGAATCTTTCTCCACCTGCACCCCTGACAGAAGTCATCAACTGAGAGAAGTCATGCTGCATCCAGAGAAAGGCAGGGCCAGCTCTCCTGTGAGGGGTGGGGTCACCTCTCCAGCACACACAAACATCAGCATGGTTTCAGGCTGCAGCTCTAATCACAGACATTTATCTGGGCTTCAGTGGTCACATGGGCCACATACATCAACACACCCCTTGGCCATATTAGGACCACCGACCCATTCATGGCCCTCAGCAGCTACACAGACCATGACCTCAACATGGTCTCAGGTGGCTACACATACCTCTCCTATCAACATGGGAAAACCCAAGAATGTCACCTAAGTCCACCTAGATCTCAGGTTTCATAGCAGTCTGGGGCAGCAGCATGGACCATGGACACCAGCATGGCATTGGGTGGCATCATGGACCATGGTGGACCTTCCAGGAGGTTCAGTGGAGAAAGTGAACTTATGCGGGGGGGAAGATGTCCCATGGTCTGCATCTGCATGGCTCCAGGCTGCTGCACACGGTACCACCGACCCTAACAAGCAATGACAACATGCAGCCCCCTTCCTTACTTGTGCTCCTCTGCCTCCCCTAGCTTTGATAGGTTTTAAAGTCCAAGCAACTTGGCCTTCCTTTTTTTGTGGTTACAACTAGATAGAAGAAGGCTAAGAACCCATCCCAGATTAAAGAGCACTGAAGAGACCTTCCAGTGAAGTGTGACTCCAGATTACTGCCTCAATGGAGACTTCATTCTTACTGTTCTATAAAGCAATTATTGGAATAGCTGGCGAGCTTTGGAATAGGCTTGTCTGTTACAGAGCAGTGCACCTCAGTGCTGAGCACTGGTATTGACCACTGCCCATTGCCCTTTTTAGACATGGAGGAACAGAGTTAATAAACCATGCTATGTGTACAGATTAAGAGAGACAGATAATGCCAACATGGCAAAGTGAAAACAGTTGAAGAATTCATGTGAAAATGATTCAAGGCTCTGTGTATTTTTTTTTCCTACAGCTGTTTCTCAATAAAAAAAAAAAAAGCAAAAAGAAAATGAGTTTTCTGTGGTGACAGACACGTTTAGAAGTGTATTGGGGGAAAAATGTACTTAATCTGCTCCCATTAGAAAAAGAGACATTTAAAGCTATAAGTGGCCAAGAGCAATGCTTCTTAAATAGACACTTTTGTCTGCAAAAGAGCATTCTGGGAATGCTGTTTGAGAGTGTTTAGTGTTACCATGGCTAAAGCCATAAAGAAGCACTTGTATCTGTTCCTGAATTAAAACCTAGATCTAAACTTACCCAACTTGTTTAAAAAGTCTTTGAAATGTTACATTTCAGTAGAATTATCTTTCAGAGAACTATTACATCACAAAACTACTGCCAAAGTGAGGGGCTTAAGGTAACAGTATCATTCCTGTGGCCTGGGTGTAGGTAGGGCCAGAAAGTTCTCACTGGATGTTCTGCCCATGCCTTCAGTCCACAGAGAGGGAGGCTGCTGATCTCTCCTCGATGTCTAGAGTCTACACTGGGATGACTAGCCAGGCCAGCTGCACCTTTGAAGCTCCCTTACCCCTGGCGTCTCTGAGTGACCTCTAAGAGCAACGGCTGACAATCTTCAGAGTGAGTGTCCTAAGAGGAGCTGGCTATCATGGTTGACTTTCTGTATGCAGTTGCCTGAGCAGCAGATGTTCAGCATCTGGTTGAGCATTACTGCTGAGTGTGTCTAGGACACAAAGGGTCCCCTGGTGTGAGTGGGGACTTCCTAACATGTGGAGGGGCCTGGTGAGAGGAGCTCAGGTCACCTGCCTTCAGTGCTCAAGGGTCCCTGCTTTTGGACTCAGCCTGGAATCTGCTCCATTGCTCAGTAGCACTCAGGCCTTCCCACACTACTGCTCTCCAGTTGTCAGGAGGCAGACCGTGGGGCTTCTTTAGACCTTAGCTGTTCTGTTTCTTCTGACATCCCTGTCTGACACGGAGATGGAACTCAAAAGGCTTCCTGTGAGGAGTCTGATGTTGGGTGGCATGACTTTTATGATATTCTATTAGCTGAAGCAGTAACAGGCCATCTGAGGTCCAAGAGAACAGAACAGACACACCTCTGTACTGAGCAATGGTATGTACTTGGTAACCTTGGCAACAGTTAACACATTTTTTTTTTGTGTGTGTTAGCAAAAAAAAAAAAAAAAAAAGGATATTTAAAGTGACAAATTCTGATCAGTTTGTAAGAAAATTGCCCAAGAATGGGTATTTGAAAAGACTTTGGTGAACTGAGACAGGGGACTTTAAAACTAGGTGCCACTGTCTAGCAAGGACAATGGGAGCCAGCACTTATGTCCTCCTATAGAGCGGCCTCTGTGCTGAAGCATTTCGAGCTGTGACAAAATTAGAACTAGAGCTTGAAACAGCTGCATCAAACATATTACAGTCATTTTTCTTCTTTCAAGACAAGGTCTCATTGTGGACTCCTGACTGGCTTGAACTGGCTCTGTAGACCAGGCTAGCTCATAACTCTGAGGTCCACCTGCCTTTGCCTCTTGAGTGCTGGGATTACAGTGCCAGACTTTTCAAATGACTGCTGGGGATCTAAACCCCTGACCATGGAGTCAGAGCAAGCAGCCATCCCATAATCAAGTTTATGATTCCTTTTGGAGACTGAGAAGGACTGCACACAGTAAGTGTGCACGTGGATACAACACAAAGCAGTGGAAACAAACAAGCAGGCATTTTCGTAGCTCTTAGATGGAGACTACAATTCACCCATAACCATTACGGAGTAAGAGGGTGTTTGTTTGTTTGTTTCAAAACTAAATTTACAGGTTGTTCTCCCACTAAATGCTGTTTGCCCAAAGCCAGCCACTTTTTAAGGTAAGTATTAGTTTTATTCAGTGGTCAGGTCATGGAAGAGTGCGTCCCCACCATGCAGGTGCCTCCTCTGAGCAGGCGTGAGCTCAGTTATGGAGGCAGTGTGTGTGGTGGGTACAAACCGCCCTCTCTGGGTGTTGGCAGCCAGCAGTGGAAAGCATGTGCTGCGAGGTATCCAGCATGGGTGTCTGGTGAGCAGAGTCAGCAGGACTGGAGGGGCTGGGGCAGGGAGAGAGCTGAGTGACAACCCCCCTCCCCTTTAATTCTCAGCTATCAAACAATGATGAGGGTGCTATTCAAACAAATGTAAGATGTGGTTAATGGGGAAACAGAAAACTTTGTACATTTCCTTTCAAATGACAACATTTAAAAAAATTAGAAACTCAACCTCACTGTGGACTACTACGATTAAAATGAAGATGGTGATGGGGTTCGGGGGTTGGGAGGATGCTCTACCCAGACACATGCTGCACTTGCAGAGGACTCAGCTGCTAACGCCCACATGTTGGTTCACAGCCATCTGTAACTATAGTTCCAGGAGACCCGACACCATCTGACCCTGTGGGCACCAGGCCTGTTCATACACACATGCAGGCAACACACCCATGCACATAAAGTAAAATAAATAATTCTAAAAATTTTAATTAAGTAAAGAAATAAATGAAAAAATAAAAACACTATGGGCGAACACCCATTCTTGGAAAATACAGCTGGGTCTGTATTTTGATCGTAATTTCCTTAAGAAAAAGCCCTGAGGGAGAAGTCACAGGGCAGGTTATTAAATCTGTATTCCGCATTACCCCCTAAGTCAGAATCACTTTTCAGAAGTCCCGAGCGCAATCACGGCTTGAAATATAGCTCCACTATGCCTCAATTCATTGGAATCTCTCCAAAGAGACCAAACAGAACTTCAAATATTATTTCAGAACACTGGCGGAGAAGGGAAGGAGCGAGATTGATTTCATTTTAAATGACTTGTGCAGAGCTCCGCATGGGCCAGTCTTCTCTTTGCCTTATTCCAATGGCTTTTGTTTGCCAATCAGGGGAAATCACCTGGATTCAATGGAACAAAGAGGGAAGGAGATTCATGTCCCCTTAGCAGCTGTCCTGGGTGTCAGCCAAAGTTACAGACGGGAGCAGCTGCACGCGCCGTGCCACGTGTGCCCTCCTGAGAAAGTGGCCCAGATCAAACAGAAGGAAAAGACCCGGTGCCTCTTGACTCTGAGATTTCAGAAAAGCAACTTGATCCTCTGGAGGAGCCCTAGTGTCTACGGCGAGGGGTAGTCTGAAGACAGACCCCAATCAGGGTCACTCAGCCCCAAGGAAAAGCAGAATCAAATGTTTGGTGCAGGAAAGGGAACACTCACACTTGGCAAGTGCTCAGGTGAGAGTTTGCAAGGGGGACAGGGTCAGTCTTGGGGTCTGGAAGTCAGGACTGAAGGCCATACTGGCTGACTCTTTGTAGTACTCCAAGGAAAGTTCATGATCGGGACACCAGCGGATGTCAGGAAGCTGGTGGTGAGTCCAGAAAGAACCCTTTAAACAGCCATGAGCCCCCATGAGCTGAGCTGAAAGCTACAGGGTGTCAGGGTGGCCAACCAAGCTCCCACCAACCTCAGCCATGAGAAAATGCTTTCACCCCAAGCAGTGCCCTCCTGGGTATCATCAGGAAGTGTAACACAGACAGAAGAAACAATATCCCTGTTGGCATTAAGCCTCTTCATATTATGGGATTGATACTCCAGCCTTGTTAACTGAAACCCTGGGTAGGTTTACCTTACCCAGACTTGGAGGGACCACTGTGATAAGACCCTGGGATCGGATGCAAAGAGCTGCACTCCTTTGATTCCTCCCTCTTCCCCTCCCTCCCTCTCCTCCAATGCTGTCTGTGCCCCCCCCCGTGTGTGTGTGTGTGTGTGTGTGTGTGTGTGTGTGTGTGTGTGTGTTTTTTCATGCACATGTTTGGCTTTGGTGTATTTCACTTTTGATAGACACCACGTAGCTCAGCAGACAGATTTTACCAGGCAGACCACCGCACTCCCTCCCTCCCTTGTCACCTGTCCTTGCAGAGATTCATGCTTACACGAATAGATACAATCTCTTTATTTCCTACATGAGCACACATGATACTGTGCTTTATACTATGTTTTTATGTTTGCTTTAGCATTTAACCATCCATGATACGGGTGCATGAGTTATTTTAGCCAGCAGCTGATTGGCAGACATGACATCCTTTCTGTCTTTCCTAGATTTGCAACAGTGTCACCAGGAATAATACGGCACGCTTATCACCACCCTTGTAGATGGTAAGCGACTACAAGTAGGTTCACAAAACTGGATAGCGCGTGGATTAGAGAGACGTGAACACATTTTTCTAGATGACCTGAAGCATCTGGGAAGATTCCGTATGTTCTCACCACCATGCACATCCATGTTTTCATTATCATGCACATCCATGTCCTCACAACCATACACATGCATGTTCTCACCGCCATGTGCATGCATGTTCTCACCACCATGCACATCCATGTCCTCACCACCATGCACATCCATGTCCTCACCACCATACACATGCATGTCCTCACCACCATGCACATCCATGTCCTCACCACCATACACATGCATGTTCTCACCGCCATGCACATCCATTCCTCACCACCATGCACATCCATTCCTCACCACCATGAACATCCATGTCCTCACCACCATGCACATCCATTCCTCACCACCATGAACATGCATGTTCTCACCGCCATGTGCATGCATATTCTCACCACCATGCACATCTGTGTTTTCATTACCGTGCACATGCATGTTCTCATTGAATGCACATCCACGTCCTCATTGCATGCACGTCCATGTCCTCACCACCATGCACATCCATGTTCTCACTACCATACACATGCATGTTCTCACTGCCATGTGCATACATGTCCTCACCATCATGCACATCCATGTCCTCACTGCTATGCAATCCAGAGCTCATGTTTTTGTCTTCTGACAGGTAAGAATCAGTCTAAACATAGTTTCATTCTCCGTGTCACAAGTGAGGCTAACTTCTTACTGCATGCACATCCGTGTGGCCTCTTCTGGGCTCTGTACTACCCTTTGTCCGTCCTCCTGATTGTTTGTTTTAAAGTGTATTTGTCAGTTACAAGCCGTCTTATCTTTTTTATCCTTTAAAAAGGCTGGACCAGCAATATAGCTCAGCATGTAAAGGAGCTTGCTGCCAAGTCTGATGACACGGGTTTGATTCCCAGAACCCACATGATGAAAGGAGACGACAGCTCCCCTGACTCATCTTCCAAGGTCCACTGCTTGGTGTGGTGCATGCGTGCCTTCCCTCTGAATAAATGAGGGAAGAAGGGAAGACAGACACATCCATAGTATTCAGAGTCAGCCTAAACACCAACCGGTTTTGAAGGCTTCCAAGCCGTTGTTAACTTAGTACAATCCTGTGAAAACAGACACTGTTCTCAGTTCACTCCCTGCTTCTCAGGTGTGGAGTTATACAAAGGAGGAAGGGCCCAGAATAAAAAAAAGTGACTTTTCTACTTTTCTTTTCTGCCCTTTGGAACATTTAATTTTTTTCCTCCCGAGCTCTCATTGTTTATGGACCTAAAAACTCTTTTGTTTATTGAGCTAATTAAATTATTTTTGGAACATAAACAATGCAAGATAAGGGACTCAGCACTGTGAGCCACTCTGTCTCTCTCTGTGTGTGCTAACAAACGCTCAGTGTCATAATAAAACACATCTCTGTCTAAATAAGGCCAAAACCGGTTCTGTCCCCTCTGATGGAAGAGGAAGCCAGACAGAGCACCCCACTGTTTGTTTCGGATGCCCCAGTGCACACTGGGACCTTCATGAAACCTGGTATTATACAGCAGAGACCAAAGGTTCATTCCACACAACAAATGACAGCGACTTTGATGCTGGCATATCAGCCACGGTGAGCAGAGAGGTCCGTCCAAGCGTGAGAACACCATGAAAGGCCTTCTCCAGTTCTGCCCGAGACGTCCAGAGCTGCGAAAGACCAACACACATGTCCTGGGAAAGCTAGCTTTGGTTCCCACTCATCACACAGGGGCCATTGAAAGTCATCTTCCAGAGGATGGAAAAGCAGTTCAGGACTTAGGAAACGAATGCTCCATCCAAGTGTAACGTTATGTCCTCTGGTTTATAAAATTAAGGCCAATGCTTTGGTCCCTTTTGTCAATCTCTCTGAATGAATGACTAGGAGTCCCTAGAACAGTATTATAGATAAACTATAAGAGGAAAATGCTTGTATTCCTCAGGGCTACTTCTGGACAAGCTCAATGTCATACTCGTTTTCCTGTGTGTGCATACCGGGCTTGTGTGCATCATGTTTATGGATGGTTGCATATGCAGGTGTAAGCGTGTGCAAATGTGTGTGCTTGGGGGCCAGAGGTTAACATCAGGGGTAGCATCAGGTGTCTCTTCTGACCCCTTCCCTCCTTATTGATTCAAGTAGTCTAGCTAGCCAGCGTGCTCTGGGGATCCCCAGTTTTCACCTCCTGAGTGCTAGGGTGACGGCTGGGATCCTGTGCTACCTGGCATTTAATGTTCGTGCTAGCCGTCCTGATTCCAGTCTTCACACTTGTGAAGTGAGCATCTTACCCATGGAGCCGATTTCCCAGCCATCAATGTCTTGGGCCTGAGACAGAAAATGTTAGTCTGCTTGGTGCATTCATGAGAGTGGCCCTCAGTGCTGGGCACAGTTCCTGGTGGTGAGAGTAGAAGCATGGCTTAGAAGTCCAAGACCACAGGACCAGTAGTTTTGGTCCTCTTCCTGCTTCACAGATGGTACCTTCTTGCTTCATCCTCATAGAGGGAAAAGGCAACTCTCTGTCCCTAAGGCTTCCACTCTCACCACCAGATCATTTTCCTAAGGCCCAATGTCCTAACACCATTGCATTGAGCGTTAGGCTTGAGCTAATGCATCTGGGTGGAGGGGGACTGTATTAGTCACTTTTCTTGTTCCTGTGGCAAAACACCCAACATGGATCTATTTCAGGAAGAAAAGGTTTGCCGTGGCTTCATTTGGAGAGGACACTGCTCTCACTGCTGCCAGGGCAGGAGGACAGACAGACACAGCACACTGCAGTTTGGAAGCAGAGTGAACAGGAAGTGATCTGCGCACTAAAACCCCAAGGGGGTGGTTGAGAGGCAGATGCACAGTTAAGAGCACTGGCTTCTCGTACAAGGTCTCACTGAGGACCTGGATTTGGTTTCTAGCACCTACGGGATTGCTCACAATTCCTTGTAGCTCAAGTTGCAAGGGGCGTGTCGCCCTCTTCTGGCCACTATGCACACTGGCTGCACACAGTGCACATAAACGCCGTGCAGACGCTCACATGTGCACAAAATGAAATTAATTTATGAAATAAGCCTACGAAAGAATCCCCAAGACCTGTTCGCTTTCTCTAGCAAGGCTGCACTTCCTAACGGTTCCCCAACCTTTCCAGACAGTGCAAGCGTCCAGAGGTCAGGTATTCAAATACACGAGCCTCTGGGAGATTTTTTTCACATTCAAAGCATGGTGGAGGCACACAAGCATTCACACCCTAGAATCCCCCTTCCCACTCTTAAAACCTCCCTTAATGGAACCTTGAGTCTCATAAAGATCCCAAGGCAAAGACTCAGACGCATTGGCTGTCCAATCTGTTTCTCAGAGCTTCCCCAGTACGTGATGGCAGGCAATGTTCAGGGGAGGCTGTTGAGTGAGGAGCAGAAATGGGGGCTGGCCCCAAAGCATCTCCGAGAGCTTCTGTCAGCAGAAATGGAGTCTCCCTTGCCTCCAGCCCCTTTGGAACAGCAATTGGAGCCACTCAATCCTGGTGACGACTTGATGTCTCTTTTTCTGTATCCAAATGCTTACAGGGACTGACCTACGTTTTCTCACCTTCATGACCCTCCAAGGAAAAAGGACACTTGGGGTTGTTGATGTCCCTTAAACTTACAGAACAGCAGCAAGTGCTCAGGCAAACTTAGCAAGGGGTGGGATAAAGGTCTGGATTTAAAACCCTCATCAGAGTGAGCATGGCGCTGTCCTAGCTCAGTCTGAAGGATACCCTGCAGACTTCCGAGCCTGACTTTGGGCCCGGAGGCCTGGGAAGCCCAGGAGGTTCATATTCCCATCTGCTTGGTTAGCACTAATGGAGAAATTCTGCCAGGCGCCATGGCGAAATACCTCACAAACTGTTGTAAAATCACGGTCCATGGCGGCTGACTGGGGGGTTGGCATATAAGTTACTTTTTCCACTGCCACAGGCGGGGCCTCCCGACTCAGGCCCTGTTTTCAGTCCCCACACCTGTAGCCCCTAGTTATTAAACTGCCCACATGTCCTCCTGCGTTTATTGAGTGGAACTGGAGGTGACACTTGGTTGGCATGTTGGAGGCCATCCGTGTCCTGCATTCCAAGTCAAAATGGTTTGCGTTTCCCTGCCCTGTTGGAGGGCCCCAGAGGAAAACGCTGCATTCTAGGCAGCTTGGTAACCTAGGATGGGAACGTTTCTCCCCTTCTGTCCTTCATCAACACCGGATCTCTGTCCTTCTGTCTCTCTCTGTCTCTGTTTCTCTGTCCCTCTGTCTCTCTGTCTGTCTTTCTCTCTCTGTCACACACACACTTGCACATGCACTCACACATATACATACATTTGCACATGCACACACTTGCACACCCACACTTGCACAGGCACATACATATATGCACACACAGGAGCACATTTGCACACCCACACATTTGTACACACTTGCACACACTTGCACATGCACACACTTGCACATGCACACATTACACATACACACATTTGCACATGCACATACTTGCACATGCACACACTTGCACAGGCACATACACATATTCACACACATGCACACACTTGCACACACACACACACACACTCACTCACATTTTCCCTTGGCAGCATCTGAGCTTCAGCACAGGACATTTCCTTCTGTGGGGGATGGGGCGCTGCCAGCTCCTTCCCAGGCCACAGTTGCAGCTGGGATGACCTCATGACTCTGAAATGGCGGGTGGGGCTCAGAACAGGGTTGGGATTGTATTCAGGGAAGGGAAGGCTGCAAGTGTGGCAGACACCACGCTGGCCTCAACTGCCTACTGCATTATTACTGTCATTATTAGTGTTAGAAAAATCAATCTTATCTCCAGTGCAAACTCCCTGAGCACTTCAGCTGGCTCCTTGCAGCTGCTCCAGGGGTGGTGAGCTGGGAAAAGTCTTCCAAGGCCTGAGGTACAGCCAGGCAAGGCGGAGGAGGTGTTCATACGGAACCACTTTTTAGGTGGGTTTTAACTTTTATGAGGAAAACGATGAAGAAAGTTATTTATTTATTTATTTTGCATGTAAGTGTCAGGGAGACCCAAAGTCAGTGTGACACAGCTGTTTGGGGGTGGAATATTGACGCCGTAGGCTTTTCCTGTTGGAACCCCAAGATCTTCTGGCTCTACCAAGGTTCAGTTTCTATGTCGTTCAGTTGTCAAGTAGTTTGACATTGCTCTTGGGTGGCAATTGTCCTAGCCATGTCTGGAGGTGAGGACCATGTGGGTGTGGATGGTCAGATGTGATGATAGCATCACGATGAAGAAAAAAGATGCCGAGAGCTAAGACGCACCGTTTCCACGGCGCGACTGTGTACAGCAGCGGAAGTAAATATTCCAGATCTGGTCGAATGACCCTGGGATAATGTTTGAGAGGAGAAAAACAAATGAGCACTTTGCAGAATGACAACCTCTGGTACAAAACTCTTTCGAGTGAAGAAGAGGGAGGGGGCAGAGGAGGAGAAGGAGGGATGGAACCCTCAGAGGAAAGCTCCTCCCACTGCTGGATGGTGCAGAGAGCAAAAGGATTGGGGAACCAAAAGTCCCGAGTCACGAGTCACCCATCACCCGGGGAGAGTTTAGAGGGATGGAGCTTTGTGAAGCAAGGCAACATCACAGAGCTTCAGGGCAGTGAAGTCACTTACTTCTGTGTAATTGAAGATCCCTCATAAAACAGAGGTGTTGGTGGTTCGAAGCCTCTCCTGCCCCACGTAGAGCTCCGTCTGTGTTTTGACCTATTCCTGGATAATCGGCAACTTTAGTTCTTGTTTCCGTTTCCTTCAGCTACAATGTAGCAGATTACTGTGATTAAAAGGTAAGACCCGTGTGAGACAAGGTGCGTGAGCCTCCATAAACCAACAGGTGGTGTGGTGGGCGGGGCATGTTTCCCTGACGTCATTGGAAGGTCATCCTTGGCCTATCTGACCCCAGGGTCATCCTGCTGCCTGGATGAGCAGGACATTTGTTCTTTGACTATGCTGCTCAGATGGCTGGAGCAGCAGCAGGCAGGCCTGGTCTGTACGCAGATTTACCGCATGCTTCTAACCAAGTTTGGAAAATCTTTTCCCTCGCTATAATAACTTCATCACTATTCTACAAAAGTCAGCACTTAGGAACACATAGAAATGACAAAACTGAAAGCAGATACACTCCAGTAGTGACTTTATTTTATTATTTTATTTATGGATACGGTATTTTTCCTGCATGTATATCTGTGGAACCCAGGGCTCTGTTCATGCTAACCCCCTGCCCTCTGAGTTATGGAGAGCCCCACCGTGGAGCTGTACTGACACGTGTTCAGCTACCTACGCTTTTGTGTCTTTTGGAACATTTGGAGTTTGTGGGTTGAGCCCTTCGTCGGCTTGGGAACACATCTGAACATTGCTACCATGCACCCTCTGCCCTCTCTCGGCTTCTCTCCTGGGATACAAACTGAAGCTGCGTTTGAGCTCTCAGTCGGGGGTGGGGCTGGGAGTGGGGGCCATACCTCTTCGCTCCTGCTCTCTCTCTCATCATTAACCTCCATCTTCCCATGCTTCGGTTTGGATCTTCCTAATGTTGTTGCCAAGAGCCCCGTGCAAGCAGAAGTTGAGACTCTACTGCATCCCTCTTTGCTTGAGGTACCCCGAGGCATCATCCAGGAGTGAGCCTGCATGATGCAGCCAGCTGCCCCGTTACACACTTACAAGACAGCGAGCTGCTTTCTTCCTGACCGACCACCAGAGCTGTGGGATTTGTCTACCTTCCCCGAAGATCATAAATTCCATGTTCCTTATTGTCTACCCAAGGCCAGGCAAGAGCACACACCACGAGTCTTCCTAGAGACGTCTGTGTGTCTCTAGGAACTTAAACATGGAAGCATTCGCTAGACTTTGCTGTAGAGTATACACTTCTCATGGAACCATCCAGTTTTTCAGCCATCTTGGGAAATGCTAAGCTAAACGCCCAATCATGTTCCCTTCTAGCCACCCAGAAGGTCTGCACAGACCAGTCAGGTAGTGAAAATAAACACAATAAATAAACCATTGTACGGCAGCTGTCCTTCCACCGGGTGGGAAACTGGTGTTCTAGAAAATGTGTGACCCTAGGAAATGTGGACCGGATTCAAAGCAACAGTAAAATGCAAAATCAGAGGCTAGAGAGATGGTTCAGCCGTTGAGAGCCAAAGGTTCTTACAGAGGACCAGAGATTGGTTCCCAGCACCCACATCCACTAGCACGTGACTGCCTCTAAGCCCAGCTTCAGAGCTTCTGGACCTTCAGACATCTGTGTTCGTGCTCTCTCTCTCTCTCTCTCTCTTTCTCTCTCTCTCTCTCTCTCTCTGTCTCCTCTCTGTCTCTCTCTGTCTGTCTCTGTCTCTGTCTCTCTGTCTCTGTCTCTCTGTCTCTCTCTCTCTCTCTCTCTCTCTCTCTCTCTCCTCTGTCTCTCTCTGTCTGTCTCTCTCTCTGTCTCTGTCTCTCTCTCTCTCTCTCTCTCTCTCTCTCTCACACACACACACACACACACACACCACACACACACACACACACACACACACACACACACACACACACTAGCACTTAAAAATGTTTTTTTAAGAAAGAAAAGCATGACCAGGGTTTGATAGCCATTTTGATAGAACCTTGACATGCACATCTTGATTTTTGTCTGTGGGTTTTAAGGATGCCAACTGGAAGAAAACAGGCTTAAAACTCCGCGTGGGTGACTACCATGCAGAGCCAAGTCACACACACCTACAAACTGAATCCGATTTGTCCCAGCCAACTTGGACTTTGTTGTGTGGCCGAATCCCGCTGTCTTTTCCTGTGTTCACCCTGTCGGCCGGCACACAGAGGCTAAATGGAAAGCTTCTAGTTTGTGAAGCAGTGCACCAAATCTTCCTGTTCATTGGTCAGGATCAAATATAAACGTCACACAGTATACATAGCTCACTCACTAATCAGGCCCGTATTTGGCGAGATCCACCTGGCTTTAAGGGTTGGTGCTACTAGAAGCAATCCATGGGCTTTTCTTTCACATTCACAAAGGGAACACATTTAATAAGTACCATCTACTCACAGGCTACTATAAGTAGCTGGCTTTGATGATGATGATGATGATGATGATGATGATGATGATTGATTGATTGATTGATTGATTGTGTGCTCATGATGTGTGTGTGGGCATGTGCGCCGAGATGCTCACATGGAATTTAGAGGACAATTTTTGTAGAGTCAGTTCTCTCCCTCCACCTTTAAGTAGGTCCCAGGATAGAACTCAGGCAGCCAAGCTTGCACAGCATAGCACCAAGGGTGCAGAGACTGGGGTTAAACGCCCTCACTCCCTTGTCCGTCCTACAGCATAGTGGTCCCAGCACCAAGGCCCTCTGAGAGATCAAGCAGGCCGCAGGTGCCAACAGTATTCACAGACCTGCTAACCCGTGCTCTCCTGACAGCCTCCCTCCCTCCCCTCTTGTGCTTCTCGGGGTCATCTGCAGAACAGATGCACACACTCAACCTTGGCCACCAGATCCCTTAGATCCAGTAGTTCCCCCCCCCCCCCGCATGATAATTCACAACCAGCTCACAGTTGCCCTCTGATGTAGAATAAAACTCAACAGTGGCTCTGAGGCAGAAGACGGGGGCCACCTCAACGTGGGTCTTGGCTAGAGAGGCAGAGGGATACAGCTGTGCAGATACCGGTTTAGATACCAGATGGAGGCGTTGTCTAGCAAAGCAAATGGTGCAACTGAACGTCTGTGCAGGCCTCAGAGCCATGGCCAGCAACTCTTGAAGTGTTGACTGTACCCAAACCCGTACGTGCTGCAATGGAGGAGCAGTTCACAGCGGAAGAACGGTGTTCAAGCAATCCAGGGTTCAGTGGGAGCTGAGTAGGGAGATGGTGAGACGTGAACCCCACTCCACGTAGGTTGCCTTGAATGTGCTGACGCTGAGACACCAGATTTTATGGTTGTGAAACCCCTGGATAACTGTGAGGCTCTGGTTGCAGGATCCACCCACAGTGTGGGTGGACTTTGCTATTACAAAAGAACAGGTTGGGCTTTTTTTTTTTCCTAACTAAACTGAGATTTCTCAAGGGGTTGTGGGGAATCAAATTACAAACAACACAAGGTATTATCCTGGAAGCACCCTCCACCCTGAGAGTAGCATGTCTCTCATGTACCCCAAACCTGGGGGGTGGCCATATAAACAGCTGAGTGTGGAACCTCAATGTGTGATCAGCAAACAAACCCAGAACCTGGGAAGAGCTCTTAGCAGGAAATGAGCCCTCGGTCTGACTGGTGTATGGATTCCAGCCTGGCATAGCTCTGGCTGAGGACGTCTAGTTTCATAACCGAATGTGGAACTTCTTTTAAAATTTCCCAGGGGTTGGGATTTAGCTCAGTGGTAGAGCGCTTACCTAGGAAGCGCAAGGCCCTGGTTCGGTCCCCAGCTCGAAAAAAAGAACCAAAAAAAAAAATTTCCCAAGTTAAGGTCTTTTGCCTCCCCCAAAACAGAACTCGGAACACCCAACAAGCAAAAAAGCCATACAACTTAGACAGCCTTCCCTGCCTGACTTGACCAGATCATCCAAGTCGGTCGGTGATTTTGTATACGTTGAAAACTCCTCAGATTTGGAATTCTGGAAAATTGTAGAATGAAGTTCCAGAGAAGGAAAGACGTCCTGATGGTCATATGTGTATAGACGCCTCCTGGAAAAAAAAAAAGATTGTTTTTGAAAGTGTACTTTAAAAGATCTAAATTGGGGGTTGGGGATTTAGCTCAGTGGTAGAGCGCTTGCCTAGCAAGCGCAAGGCCCTGGGTTCGGTCCTCAGCTCCGGGGAAAAAAAAAAGATCTAAATTGGCCGCTTCGGAGGAGCTGAGGATGGGTGTCTGGGTTGGGACGTCCCTTGGAGTTGCTGATTTCTGGCTCAGGGAGAGTCCAGAGGACAGATGAGAAGTTCACCAGCTAGCGGTACACCACACACCTCACCCATCAGACCCGAGGTGCCTCCCCTTCCTACCTCTCGCTCACGTGGTGAGTTGGTCATCTGGGGAAGTTGTTGGTAGCATTTCCCCAACCCTCTGGTCTTCGGGAGAGTTTCAAAGTCCGGCTAACCAGAACTTGGACAACCATCGCCTGTGTTACATTCTGCCTTTTGTCCCGAGAGACAAGCCACTGAGGTCGAAGCACTGTACCGTGACGCCGTGCGACATTTCTTTGCCCTTCAAATCTCAATGAAATCCGGGATTCCGGGGTGAACTAAGTCAAAATGTCAGGGCTAAGCAAGATCGTCTGACTGTCGGTTCAATAAGCGTACAGTTAAGACAGGTTTGGGAGCGTACCGTGCACTGAGCCGACCTCACGCCCATCACAAGCTACGTCTCGTCAATACCGTTGCACAGAGATTAATAGTCCCCCTCCCCACCCCTTTTTTTTTCATGTGAAGAAACACGCACATCTCTCCGAGGACCAGAAGCATTTGTTCAAGCTCGTCACCCACCCAGGGACGAATTTAGAAAGACCCCAGCTGGAAACTGTGCTCTCAGCCCCTGGTTCTTTCCATTACAGATGTCTGAGCAATAATTAAATTGAAATGACAGCACAGAGGAAAATCTGAATGTACCAGTAACTTCATTTTCCTGGCTTCTCTTTAAAAAGCAGGAGCATAATTTGAACAAGAAATCATATTTTAAAAAACACGAAGATCTAAAAAAGATATTTTTTTTTCCCTCTTGCCTGGCAACAGACTTACAGTCTCTTTCTCAATTAGGCTTCTCTACTTTCTCGGCTATACCCCCCCCTCACCCCCCACCCCCACACAATGTATTTAAGATCTTACAACCATGTGTGCTGAATTCGAGAAGGCTCGTCAGAATTGCCTTCGCATGCCTCTCGGAAACATAATAGCACGCATTTGCTGCCGCCAACTGAAATGAGTCTTCCAGGAGCAGCCCCACTCCAGGCTCACGCGTCTGTGGCCTTTCAGGTTCAGGCCCTCTCTCTGATCTCCCTCATCTAGGTCTGTTTCCTCTTTCTCTGAGCACTGAGACGTTTCGAGTCTTAGCTGGCGCGGGGAGGCATAAAGATCTACTTGGTGTGGGTGTCAAGTTCGATAAAGTAAATAAGGGCACAGAAAATGCAAATCATTAAAAGTTTATTACCCACTCGAGGGATGCCTCTCCTTCCGGTTCAAAGGCAGCCCCTCCATAGGGCTCTGAATTAGAAGTCGTAATTGAAGTCGTGATTTCTGAAATCTCAGCAGCAGAGGCCTCTGTCAGAGTAACACCAAATGCTTTGGGCTTCATCTGCCACTCCAGACCGAGACCACGGAGGGAGGCAGAGGTGCTGCCTGAAGCAGAATAGTCAGAGAGTGTTCCCCTAGTTCCTGCCCTGAAGGGAAAACGACTTAACTCACCCTCAAATAATTACAGCTTGTTATGAATATTCTATATATGAATATAGACCAGAGTTGACTGGTGAGTTAAGAACACAGTACTCAGAAACTCTTGAGAAACATTTCTGTGATGGTTTATTTATATATGCTCAGTCCAGGGAAGGGCACGATTAGAAGGTGTGGCCCTGTTGGAGTAGGTGTGGCCTTCTTATAGTAGGTGGGGCCCTGTTAGAGTGGGTGTGGCCCTGTTGGAGTAGGTGTGGCCTTCTTAGAGTAGGTGTGGCCCTGTTAGAGTGGGTGTAGCCCTGTTGGAGTGGGTGTGGCCTTGTTGGAGAGAGTGTGGCCCTGTTAGAGTGGGTGTGGCCCTGTTGGAGTAGGTGTGGCCTTCTTAGAGTAGGTGTGGCCCTGTTAGAGTGGGTGTAGCCCTTTTGGAGTGGGTGTGGCCTTGTTGGAGTAGGTGTGGCCACACCTGAAAGCCATTATTCTGCTAGCAGCCTTCAGATGAAGATGTAGAACTCTCAGCTCCTCCTGCACCATGCCTGCCTGGATGCTGCCCTGCTTCTGCCATGATGATAATGGACTGAACCTCTGAACCTGTAAGTCAGCCCCAATTAAACGTTGTCCTTTATAAGACTTGCCTTGGTCATAGTGTCTGTTCACAGCAGTACAACCCTAAGACAATTTCCAAAGTGGGAAAACCAGGAGCTTGGATATATTTCGTCTTGTGATCAGAAGTGTTTGGTAACCTGAACAGGACTTGGTATTGTATATAGGTTTATGTCTCTTAAGCTTACTTGTATTTTAAAACTATTCACCCATTTTACAAGCAAAAGCCAGCCTAACACAAAGTATCCCTCAACCTTAAAGAAAGGTCCGGGTGAAGGAGCCCAGTCTACAGAAGGTAGGCCATCGACACCATCTGACCCCAACTTAGGCAGAGCCAGCAGCAAAGCCACTTACAGATTATAATGCGTTTAAACCCATCTATGTAGCTATTGAGGGGAGAAGGGTGGGATGAAAGTTCTGCAAATTCAACATTTTGATGCTCCTTTTCCTCTGTGGCTTCAGCTCAAATCCAGAGACAAAGTCTTAAGGAAGCCAGCCAGGCACAGTGGGTGGGAGCGGCCATCTTTGATAGGTGTCTGGCTTTTGTCATGGGGACGACATCAGCTTGCATTTGCTGTCTCTCAGGTCACCTGGCTGTCTAGTGTGAAGCTCAGGTTGTATTTACCTGGCAAAGACACAGCTGTGCCTTGCTTTGTTGATTGGGCCAGTGACTTTCAGGTGCTTATGAAATCCCGCTCGTTCCCCCACTTACTCCTTTTCACATGGACTTTTCCATCACAGGAGGTCATGGGAGATTGGATAAGAGGACCCAGCATGGGGATATAGCCATTAGCAATGCCCTGACATTAATATATTCTAAAGCAGACGACTCGGGGTGCTGGAGATGACTAAAGAAAGGACATAAATGTGGCTCATTGATACCCCAAGACATCAAAATGTCCCCAGAGCACAATAAGCCGCACCTTTAATCGAGGGCACTTCCTTTCAGGAATTCCCAAGGTAAAAGCACTGTGCTCAGGGCCGTATAGCTCAAAGGATCCTGGACTTGTCTCTTTGGATTTGTTTTTTAGAGTCAGGTGACAGCAGAGTCTGAAGGTAATAATTAAAGCAAACTCCGCTTTGACTTGACGTTAAAGTAATAGACATCACCTGGCTGGCTGCTTTAACTGGTTGTTACTAACACACTTCAGTGAAAACCTAACTTGGCTGTTCAGCACAGTAACTAATAAACATGAATGGGATATTTACATTTCACTAGAGGGCCTGGAGAGATGGCTCAGTGGTTAAGCGTGCTGGCTGTTCTTGCAGACGACCTGGGTTCGGTTTCCAGAACTCAACTGTCTGAAACTCCAATCCCAGGGATCTGATTCCCTCTTCTGGCCTCCTCAGGCCTCTTCAGGCACGGCATGCACGCGACGCAGAGCTACATGCAGGCGAAACATTTGCATACGTAGGATGACATAAAACCTTAACAGGACCAATGAAGTAAACTTGAGTTAACTCCAACAGAATGAGGTTAAATATTTTGCACCTTGGTCTCACCACACACACTTCTACTGCCGACCAGGCACCTAGTTAGTGAATGATCGTGCCGGATGCGGATGGAAATTAGGTCACTCCTGCAGCAGGAAGGCGAGTGGACAACACAGGGGCCCTGTGCTGCACCTCCCGACAGCCTCTGGGAGGTCAGAAGATGAGGTCCTGTCTGGGCGAGCAGCAAGTGTGGGATGTTTCCACGAGTACCACCAAAGCGCAGACCAGACCAGTCCTGAGCAGAGCAGGGCAGAATCCGTGCAGACCAAGCTTAGCCTGTGCATGAAGTCGTGGGCAGAAGGGAAAGGGGAGATAGAAAACGTGAAGGCTTCAGACGATGCTCAAGTGACCTCAGATTCTCAAGGAATGGCTGTGTTGGTTTCCTGGTCCCACCAAAACAAACAACCTTGGATTTTCTGGTTTAAAACATCAGTTTGTTATCCAACAGTTCTGCAGGTCAGAGGTTTGGGCGGGCTGAAATGAAGGGTGGGCCCATTTCCTCTTCAGGCTCTGATCTCATTCTCTTCCAGTTTGTCGACCCTCCCACCATCCTCAGAGCATGAGATGGGGCAGCCCCACAGTAACCAACTGGTCTCAGCCTGGTTTGTACCGTCAGAGCTCCTCTGCTACATAACCTCCCACCTTCCTCATCCATGGTCCTCTGTAATCACAACAGAGAAAAACATAATCACATTTTATTTTTTTTTTAGTCTTGTGTGTAGCATAGCCACTGATTGGGATTAGGAAGTGAACACTTTTTTGGGGGGCATTAATATGCCTACTGTAAGTACAATAACCCCCCAAATCTACTTGAGGGTTGGTAACCTTACAGACTTATTTTTACTGACTTATTTAAACCTTAGAGGTTGCCAAAGTGTCAGACTCACGAATTATTTATAAATACGGAGGCTAATTACTTAGCACCATAAATGAGTTAATAGCATATAACAAGGTATACTTACAATACATATATGTAGAACAGATCGCTTTGTTTATAAATAGGTTAAGAGGAGAACATGGAGTATGCAGCTGAGAAAGGCTTCTTGCCGGTGGCCTCTCCATCAGTAAACTCATGGGCATCTTGTGTAGGTCTGAGGTTGCTAAGTCCAACTGCCGTGAGGCCGTGAGTGCAATGGCCATATCCTTTCCAGAAGACTGCATTAAACAGCACTCCTTCACTCCCTCTAGCTCTTACGTTCATTCCTTCTCCACTTCTCTGGGGTTCCCTGAGCCATGGTGGAGGGACACTGACTGATAAGTATGTCCCATTTAGGGCCAAAAACTGGCAGTCACTTATTTGAAGCCTCCTTACTAGCTGTGCATCTCTGAGGTGGGAGCATATGGTTTGTTTGGAAAGTCAATTGTGTCAGGTGGTGTTTTGCTGGCGCAAACACAGGAAGGAGTATTTTCCTGAAGCAGACACAGGAGAGAGGATGTTCTGCTAAAGCAAGCACATGAAAGGACACATGATGAAGGATTCTTTGTTAACGACACATGTGCATTGGTCTACCTTACATTGCATAGTTGAACTCCATTTGTTGGGACTCCATAGAGAGAAATGCACCGGAAAACTTCTGGTGGTGGGCTGCAGCTTCTCGCTGCTTCCTTGGACTCGGGCCAACTGGCAGAGTGATGTCAGCTGAGACAGACACACATGGAGTTTTGTTAAGACACACTCTTGTGCAAAGGCAAGACCCATGGAGGACATGTGAGGTTTAGAGGGAGTACAAATCAGACTCAATGCACTGTGAGAGGGGTTTGTATAGCTGGCTTTGCAATGTTTCTTGGTCTCGAGTCTTCACTGATCTTTACATGTTTGAGAGAGGCACAGCAAAGAACTTCTCCTGGGGGTTGCTCCCGTTGACTCATGCCGATTAGGCTGAGGCCTGGCTGACTGTCCCTGCAAGGCCGTGCCACCTCTGTTGCTATCAAGATGCTACTGAACTGGACTGCTGGTATATTTGTGAAGAGTTTACAAGTGGATCAAACTGAATCCTGTAAACTGGACTGCTGATTTCCTGACAACACAGAAGGATCTGCTCCAAAAAACTATTTCTAAACAGGTCCACTTCCCCCGTATCCCAATAAGCTTTCTTTCCACTTCCTCTGGTGGGTGGTGGCTAAAAGGGAGGTTGAAGCATTAAAAGTAGGGTTTGAAAAATTGAAGCCTACACATCTCTGTGCCCACTGCAGAGAAAAGCTTCTCAGACCACAGTTGAGAGCAGATCAGGGCTGTGCTTGACAGCACAGATCTTTAGAAGGTACTTTGACAACATGTCCATCTAGCAAAATAACAATAGGTTATAAACCTATTAACAATGGGTTACCAATAGAACCTAATAACAATAGGTTACAAAATAACAGTAGGTTCTGTCTTAGGTCCCATGACTTCTCCAGCCATGAGCTGTTGCCCAGGTTTACAGTACCAGGCATGAGATTTCCTCCTGAGGCCCAGGCCTCAAATGCCATCAGCAAGTGGTTGGTTATAGTGCAACAGTACTATGCCACTGGGCACATCTCTTGACTATGCCATTTATAGTCCAAATGTCTTTGAGTTCTGAGATCTCAGGGGTATTTATAATTTTATATTCGCCAATGCTTAGACCTTATGGAATTATTGACTAATTACTACACCGGCTTATGTTACATGATACAATGCCAGATATACTTCTGGTCTATGAAGAAAGGCATTAAAAAAAAGAAAAACTACAAAGAGCAAAGGGAGGTGACCTGGTACAGAGAATGCCAATGTAAATTATGGCTGGGTTGAAGAGATGGCCCAAATCTAGTCATACCAACAGTTAACAGGATATTTAAGGTAGAAAACAGTAAGTGCCACCAGGGAAAAGCTCCAGGTAACTTTGTTGCTAATAAGTAACAAGTGACCGTAACTAGGACACAGTAGCCAATATCCTAACTGTTGTTCTTTGACATTGGAATTCCTTAGTTTTTCTTCAAATACTTACTCTTCATTTAATTTCTTACATTCTACAAATTAAAACGTTATTTAAATAGCTCTAAACAGAGCTCATAAAATGAGTCTGTGGACTAAGTTTCCTTTTTATCTTCTTTGAGGCATAAGTCAGCTTAGAATATTTAAAATCTGGCCACTTATCCTTTGGACAATTGTTATTATTGTTTCTTCTTATTGGACTTTTGGGTAAATATTGGTCACATCAGTGTGATACTGGCCCACCCAGGAAATAATCAGAGTGCATTCCTTCATGTTATCCACTTGGCCAAGGTGGAGTCTTGTCAAGTCTGAGTAGATTCGTGTTACTTTTGTTAGAAAGAAGACTAGAACAGTCCCCATCCATGGACACCAGCCTGCAGAGCCTACAAACCCTCGAACTTCATGTTTCCTGACAGTTCAGGGACAAAGGCATATCCAGGAAAATAAACTTGTAATTTATTTAACTTCTGTCCCCTCCCCTCTTTCTCTTCTTCCTTCTCCTCTTCTTCCCCCTCCTCTTTCTCTTCTTCTTTCTCTTCCTCCTACTCCTCTCCCTCCTGCTAATCATCTTCCTCCTCCTTTCCCTCTTCCCCTTCCTCCTCCTGCAATCATCATCATCCATCACTTCCTGTCCCCCTTCTTCCTTCTCCTCTTCTCCCTTCTCCTCCTCTTCCCCTCCTCTCACTCCTCTTTCTCTTCTTCCTCCTCTTCCTTCTTCTCTCCCTCCTGCTCATCATGTCCCTCCTTCTCCCCTTCCTCCACCTCCATTCATTATCAACATCCCCCCCTCTTTCTATTCTCCCCCCTTTCTGTTTTTTCTTTCTTCCCCCTCCCCCATCAGACAATCCCCTTCCTTTCTTCTCTCCCTGTCTTCATCTTTCCCCCTTGCTAGCACAATGACAAAGTGATCTCAAAGTTCTGAAAAGCAAGACACAATACCAAATGTTTGTCAAAGAAACTGTTATAATTGATCATCCATTCATATGTGTATGAGTGTTTGCCTGCATGCATGTGTGTGCACCATGCACATGTCATTCCTGTGTTGGGCAGAAGAGGTCATTGGATCCCCTGGAACTGGAGTTGTAAGTGGCCATGAGCTGCACATGGGTGCTGAGAACAGACTCTGGATCCTCGCCATGGCATGAGTGCTTGTTAACCTCTGAGCCATCTCTCCAGGCCTCAAAGAGATGGCTTTAAAATAATATCTCAAGGGTATCCAAGTGTTATATTGGATACTGTCATACATGTAGCCCCCACCCTTTGCCCCTCCTGACTCAACACAGAGATCAGAAGGTTCACGGTGGGCTTACTGAAGGACACTGCTAGCTCTGGAGTGTTTCACTGCTGTGATAGCGCAGGACAGTGGAGCCAGCTGCTGGTGCCGGTTATGATCAACTGCCTGTGTTGGTTCACCAAACCATGCATCCAAGTGTGTGTGTGTGTGTGTGTGTGTGTGTGTGTGTGTGTGTGTGTTTGGGGAGGGGTTTGTAGTGCTCAGCTCAGGAGCCCAGTGCAACCACAGCTCTGTCTGTATTTTAAACTCCCAGGAACTGAGATCACCTTGGACAATACAGTTAACTCATTTCAGAATGCTTCAAGTCAGGGCTGAAAAAAAATTTCCAAGCATGTGTGTTTGGGGGTTCACAACCCCAAAATAGGATACATATACTCAGAGGGATCCAGAAGGACAAAATACTTGAGAGGGAGAAGGAGCAGGCTGAGATAGGCTTGGGAAGAGAAGTTGTCGTGCTGGTCCAGCAGAAGCACAGGAAGGGTCCATCCATGCCCCTGCCTGTGTATGCCCAGCCCAGCATGCTGCATGCACTCTGTCCCTGAGCAGTCCTCTGCCCTAGCTCAGCCCAGTGACCTTTCCAGAAGCTGTGTTTTCTCCACAGCCCATGAAGATCTCCAGAATGTCCCATCCCGTGGGCAATTTAAGGGCAGCCATTTCCATTTGATTTATATATGCAGGGCCCATCAAGATGGAACCTGAGTGTCTTTTGGGGGATGAGGTAATATCGGCAGTGGCTGATGGAAAGGGTTTTATGTCTCGTTAGTGGAGACGCAGGTTTATACAAGTCCTCTGCAGCTGAGCCGTGAGCTGCAAAGCAGTCACAGTGACCTCTCCAGAGAAAGCGGGAAGAGAGTGGAGTCAGAGAAGTACGTTCCGATAATGTTTGCAATAGATGTTTACAATAAGTGAGTCCGTATGAAGATTTTTCTAGACGGACCTTTGAGCTCGGCGGTGCTGTTCGCTGCATGGTCCTATGCTCCCGAATCCACGTACGGAATGCTTCTTAATCAAAATGCTGAAGGGTGGTATTTCATGCAGTGGTTTTCACACAGCAGTGTATGTCCAGGCAGGAGTGAGGCCACACTCACGCATTCCATGGGAGATGGCAGGTCCTGGGGCCACGCCCAGTCTGGGAAGGGCCTGAAACTATGTGCTTCTAACATGGCCCTGGTTGATGCTGAAGCTGCTTCAGGGATCTCTCGCTACAAGATGATACGCTTTTAGGAAAACCAAAACAGGAATGTTAAAGAGGATGGGGTGGGAATTGCCGAGGTGTCCCCGAAGAGGTAGCATTTGTTTTGCTTGTGTATGTGTGTGTGTGTGTTTGTGTGTAGGCCAGAGCTCAATGCTAGGTGTCACTTGGTACCTTAATTTAGGAGACTGGGTCTAGTTCTGAGCTTGAAGCTCACTGACTAGCCAGGCCAGCTGACTGGCTTGCAGACACTGGGGATTGGCCCACGCCTGCCCCATAACGGCTCTTGCACCGGCAGTGATGTCCTCATAGTTGTACACTCATGCTTGGCTTTTACAAGGGAGCGAGGATCTAAACTCAGGTCTTCATGTTTGGGCAGCAGCTACCCCACCCACTGAGCCTTCCCCAGCCCTTCACATCCGTTTTCTTTATCATTTATGTGTTGCTGTAAAATTAAATAAATGGTTTCTTTTATCCCGCACTAGGCTCAGCCAGCAAAGTGTCTCACCTGCTCTGCTCCAATCCATATCACACTGCCGAGGGCTACTCTCTGAGCCACAATCTCTCTACCCATCTAGTTCCCAAGGCAGGTTGTCACCATGCCAGACATACACATCCCAATTCCGTGGCGGCCCAGTGTGTACAGCCACCACACGTTCTCTTGAACTCAATTAAATCGCCACATGAAAGAACACACAACACAATAACCTCTGATCCAATGGATAGGATATAATTGCCCACCTAGACATACAAAGCCCTGTACACATCCATCCCTTAAGAATATTCATAACAACCTGCAAACGTGCAGAGAAAAATCTTAACATCAGCCTCCATGTTCTCTCAGCTGCTTCTCCTCTCCGCCTCACTCCAATCTCCTCCTTCTCTCTAAAACTTTTCTCCTGCCCATCCTTCCTTCTCGTCCAATGACAGGCCTCGTTCTATCTTATATCCGTTTTCACCTGCATAATGATGTCATCCTACATTTATGTTTTGTAATGAACATGATATTGCTGTCAATCGTGTCCAACAAGATGTTTGAAGTACATGCACATTGTACATAGCTGTATTTGGCCAGTTCCCACGTGGAAAGTCTGATAAAGCTGTCAGTCTCGAGGTGAGAGCGCAGGACATCATTCTCTTTACATTTTAAAGAATTCAATCTATCGTTATTAATGGTAGCCATTCTGCTGTGCACTGGATTCCTAGGAACCTATTCCGCCTAACAGTAACTAAGCATCTATGACCTAATGTCTCCCTGTCCCAAACACTTCTCGTGGGTCAATAGTTCTGGGCAGAGAAGAGAGAAAATGCTTAAAGCCTAAGGCAAAACAAATATTAGATACCTAAAAGGATAGAAATAGATGAAAAGAAGTTTATGATCATTTTGATTAATGGAGAAATAGTGATTATTAACTATTTTCTAAACAAGTAATCAGTAACAGAGAAATATCCAGGGGGTCATGCTATATTGAGAAGGGAGGTGCCTCCGAGGCAAGCTAAGAGCTCCAGATGTCGTCCTTGGTGACAGTCTTGGATGACTGACGTTTAGGGTTCCACAGCTCACCTGTCCATTTGAGGATCTGGATTTTTCCCACCAGAGCAAATGCCACACCCATAAGATGCAAATTAAACACAACACAAATAAAACGGCCACTTCTCCAACCAAAGTCAGGACACTGGGGCTCTCAAGATCTGCTAAAGTAAATAAATAAACCTTTAAAAACAACCCTTCCCACATCTGAAACGTTCTTCAACGGGGTGTCGGAACACTGGCCAGAGGTGTTAATTAGCAAGTAAGATTTATTATGTTTCTTTCCGAAGGTGTTTTCTCTTCTTTGAGAGGGAAAGGAACAGACCCCAGCTCTTGTGAGGGAAACAAAACCTTTCCATTGCTTCCTCCACTATCAACAGTGAAAGTGCTGCGGTCAGAATCCCTTAAACAAGTTCTCCTCCAACTCTTATTCTGTGGACAACACATTCACAGCAGAACTTTCTTCCCTTGGTATTTATGTCTGTGAGGGACAGCTAAATCCATGATCGATTTCCCACACCCAAGTTCCCACTCTTGGTCAAAGGTATCATTGTCACTGGTAACACATTTGTAGAACTACTTGTTTATCTTTGTGTGTGTGCATTCATGTATTGTTCTGATGTACACACACCTGCACATGTGTCTATGTGCGAGTGGAGGCCAAAGGTCAATGTTGGGTGTCTGCTATGTTGTACTGTTTAAAGCAGGGTCTCACAGAACCTGCATCTCACCAGCTCATCTAGGTTGGCTGGGCAGAGATGTCCGAGAGTCTCTGTCTGTCTCCTGGGCACAGGGATTAGAAGAGTGCATGACTGCAAGAGGCTTATATTGGCTGCTGGAGATCGGAACTCAACTTCTAATGCTTGCACACATGCTTCCCTTACTGAGTCACCCTCTACTGTCCACTTGTAGGACTGCTTTTAAGTGGTTATCACGTTTCTTTTCAGTTTCTTGGTGTTTTTATATCTCAGCTGATACTATTATGATGTAAAGAAGAGTCTCAAAAACTTAGTGCATAAACTAGCAACATTGTTTTAATTAAGAAAAGATTTATTTAATTTTATTTTTCTGAGTATGGGTGTTTTGGCACCAGCAGTTTTGTGCGCTAGGCGCGTGCAGTGCCCAAAGGGACCAGAAGAGGACATCAGAGTCCCTGGAACTGAGTTACAGAGAGTTGTACATTTCTGTGTGGGAGCCAGTGCTCTTAACCGCAGGAGGGAATCTCTCCAGTCCCTTCTAGTAACAATGTTTAAACATGCTCAATGGTTGAATCAGAGTTATACATGTTACCACGCAAATGTCCTTACTGAAGACTAATTGACTCAGGCACACCCGGTGACTAATCACTGACAACATAAGAAAGCTCATGGGAAAAGCAATCAAATGAATAAAACCATTGTTATAAGGGACCCCATTCTTTGGTGGAAAGAAACAGATAATTAAACACATTCTCCCAGGAAGAAAGTAGGCTAAGTAGTTGGGGGCAGAAGCGGGCATGGTGTGAAGTTACTCACAGTGCAGGGTGAAGTCTGTGATACAGACATTCGTTTCTTTTCTCAAGCTTTACAAAACATTTTATGATGTATAATGGGATTTTTGAGTCTATGTATTTGTTGTGAAATGGCAATATGGAGTTCACATAACCATCATATTTTCTGTCCTTGTGTGGAATTGGCACCAGAACTGACCCTTGGGTGGAGTCATAGAGACCTGACGAAGGAGAAGCAGGCACTTGTCCCAAAACAAGCAGTTCCAAAAGAAAATGGGGAAACAGGAAGGTCCAGACAGGCTAGAGCTTTAGGGCTACAGTGAAAACTTTGGATTTTATTCAGAAAAGTTAGAGACCTCTGACAGATTCAGGACAGAGCAGTGGGAAAGCCTACTGTGACCTCGAAAGCATTCATGCTCCTGTCACTGTTACCCCCATTACCCTGAAGGAGAAGCAAAGACAGTCGGGGAGATGAGGAGACTGAAGCAGCAAACTTGGCAAGAAATGCAAAGGAGAGTCTGAGATGTGGCCAGACTCTGAGTGTATCTCAAAGAGGGAGCCAAGAGCAATAGATAACACGTTGGAAAAAGTATCCGAGCCAAGAAGACGTCAAGGATCTGGATAGGAACAAGTGGACGGATGAAGCTATCTTCTGCCGAGACGGAGAGCAAGGAAAGGTCAAGTCTGAGCTAGATAGTCAGACACTCAGATTCAACGAGATTAGGTTTAAAGCATTAGTCATCGACCCAACGCGGCAGGTGGATAAACAAACGTCCAGTCCAGGAGGATGGCCCAGGCTGCACACAGACATTTGGGAGCCATCTGTGTGGATGGGGCATTTACTAGACGAGATTAAATGACCGTTCTGCGTAGATGGAGAAGGAAGGAGATACGAAGGCTGGGCTCTGGAGAGCACCAGCATTTGGAGGTTCAAAGAATAAGAAGAATCTAATAAAACTTACAAGAAGGAGCTGGCGAGGACACAAGAAGAAAGCCAGGAACAAATGGTGCTGACACTAGGCAAGGAGAGTCACAGGAAGGGGTGGGGGTGTGGGGGTGGGGGCAAGTGGTGCACATCATGCGGACAGACTGGAGAGAAAAGGACCAAGAGGCGAATATTGGATCCAGTGCGCAGGCGTTTTAGCAGAGTGACGGGCAAAATCCGATGGGAATATATCCAAGGGACACCCGGGAAAAGCACAAGATGGAGACAGTGAATGCGGAAGCCATGTTGGATTATCCCCAAGACGTTATAAAGAATCAATGGGGAGTTAGTGGGTTTAGGAAAACGATTTTGAGATTTCCAATACAGAGTAACGATGCATGTAGGGGGAGGGGAGGGGAGGGGAGGGCAACAAAGAAGAGGATACAGTGTCAAGGGGCAATAAGGGAATGGTTCCTGTTGGGGTAGCTCACCTCTCAGAGCTCTGCATGGGTCTGTCCTGGGAGACTGTGATAGAAAGAAAAGGGTCAGGAGATGAACGCGAACTGCCCGACACGGAGGCCTTCTGTAAGGGGCCCAGTTAACAGAACTGATGTGGTGGAGATACAGTTGGATCGTTTGAGAGGGTAAAGGAGGTTGGGCAGTGTAGAAGTGCAGAGGAGGTTTAAAAAAAAAGTGACGGGAGACAGAAAGCTGAGTTATTAGAAGGGAGACATGGACGTTGAAAGCCTCACGAGCCGTAAAAGGAGCTGCGGTGGAAAGAATGCAGACACACTAAACTCAGGAAGCGAAGCCGCTACGGGTCTGCAGACAGCCATTCTCGGGAAGAAGGGGATGCGGAAACGAAGAGACCCTTACAGCGAATCTCATTTGAACTGTGGGGTAGGGGCTGCTGGAGGAAGAAGAACCATCTGGAAGAATGAGTGATGAGCAGGGAGGACCCCCCCCCCCCAAAATGGTAGTAACCGAAGGAGTCAAGTATCAAATCTCTGTGAGCAGCCATCTCCTTGGGGCACAGTTGAGGGCAGTCATGTCCTCAGGGCAGTGGCTGAGCAGTTGGATTTAGGGGCTCTATGAAGTGGCTGTGAGCACTGGCTTAGTAAGCACTGAAAGATGGCTTGCATCGGCTGTGCCATATCCACCCTTGCTAATGAGAATCTCCGCTTATTCAATATACTGCTGTCTGGTTAAGATTCACCTCTCAGCCCCTGCTACTGTACCTCCTGCTAGGATAAAGCTTATCCAAGGCGTGTTTTCTCCCCACAGCGCATCTCAGCTTTTGTGCGCTTGGGAACCACTAGATATCTGCATGAAGCTTGGCCCCATTTCACACCAGGAAATCGTCAAGTACAGAATTTACAAAACCGTGATACTGTTGTGCCACAAAAGGACACCTTGTTACAGAATGAGAGCTGAACCCAGAGAGTGTCATCTTACCCACCCTGACTGGGATAAGATTGTTGTGTGGTCAGTGTGAATGTTTGGAAATGAATACAAACCCATTGCAGATACTTATTTGGGGATTGCAAATACATTGTAACAAGAAGGCGCATTCACAAAAACAGGAATCTGTGTAAACAGAGAGGTTCAACCTGGGGTTGGGAGGCTGGCATAATGAGGGTTCTGCTGAGAGCCTCGAGTTTCAGAGGACACGGCAGGAGTGCTAGGAAAGTTCCAGAAGACATGGTGGTAGTGGTGGGGGTGCTTGGAGCCAGACTGTGCTAGTCCCTTATCTATTGCTGTGACAAAACACCAGGACACAAGACAACTTACAGAAGGAAGAGTTGATTTTGGTTCATGGTTCCAGATGGAGAGATTATATTTATATAGGGAAAAAAAGCAGGGCATGCAGGCAGAAGCAGAGAAGCAGGAAGCTGGGTCGTTTCAGCTTCATACAGGAGGGAGAGGGAGAGGGAGAGGGAGAGGGAGAGAGAGAGAGAGAGAGAGACAGACAGAGACAGAGAGGCACGGAGACAGACAGAGACAGAGAGACAGACAGAGACAGAGAGTCACAGAGACAGACAGAGACAGAGAGACAGAGAGACAGACAAAGACACAGAGAGACAGAGACAGGGAGAGACAGAAAGAGTTATGGAGAGGAAGAGAAGAAAAGGAGGAAGAGGGAGAACAGGAAGTGGGTCAGGACTCAGGACTAAGGACTCCACACCTTCAAGGCCTGCTCCACTGACACACTTCCTCCAGCAAGGTTGCAGCCCCTGAGGGCTCCATAACCTCCCCAACCATGCCACCCACAGAGACCCCAGTGTTCAAATACCTGAGCCCATGGGTGACATTCCTTATCCAAGTCACCCTGTTGTCAGAGAAGAATGCCGTGTGGTCAGATCAGGGACATACATAATGTTATGTGGATGTGACGTCAGTGCTGAGGGATGGTGGGATTCTGGACATGTCTGTGGTCAGTGCAATGGTCTTTGGGGAAAGGAGTAGACCTGATTCAAGATTTACCCGTTTTTTACTTTTGTGTACAACCCTACCATTTCCCCTTCTCCCCAGTACCCTCTTCTTCCTTAGTCTTTCTTCTTGATGGTGTACCACCAGAATCCCTGGAATTTCTAGAATGGCAGAGACAGAAGAGAGAAATTCAGAGTTTAGAGACTGGGCAGAGGAGTGTCCAGGTCTGTGGGGCCATGTTAGTCTGGCCTGGGGCTATAACCAATCTGCACACACATATACACACATGCCTACATGCACACACGCAGACACAGGAGCACACACACATATACAGACACAGACACCCCACGGGGAGTACATTATATTTTTCTGGTTTTGTCTTTGTTTTTTAGCAGAGGACAAATACAGTTAATTATGTTCAGAAGTTTCACCCTCACTATTGTGTTGAAACTATATCATAAAGTCTCATGGAAACAGGCTATCATAACCACAGGGAAGGAAATGCTGGTCCGGGCCAGAGTAATACCAGACAGCCTAAGAAGTGATCTGATCTCTTTACATGTCTGCGGGTCAAACTCTCAGGAATCCCCCAACCCATTTGGATATGGCAGTAAGTGAAAGAACAGAAGTCAAGCCTGGGCCATCCCCCAGCCCCGTCCCTTCATGGTCTCCTACCTCAGAGACTGCCAAGTCAAGTGGCTGCCTTTGTGTGATTGCTTGGCCACCCTCCTTCCAACTCTGGTTTTCCCATCAGGAGGCTCACAGACCCTAAGATGCTGAAAGCGAGGTGGCTGTTGTTCTTCCAGCTTTGGCTATAGCGTGTGTGCATGTGTGTGCATGTGCATGTGCACGTGTGTATGCATGTGTATTTGTGTGTGTGTGTACAGGATACTGACATCTTCCTCTGTCCCTGTATATCTAATTCCCTTGAGGCAGGGTCTCTCACTGAACCTGTAGCTAGGCTGCCATCAAGTAAGCCCCCAGGATCCTCTGACTTCCACACTCCTCCCCAGTAGCACTAGCCTTGAAGGCATGCCTGTGGCCACACCTATCCTCTTATGTCGATGCCAGGGATTTGAAGTCAGTTCTGCCCTCACACAGCAAACACCTTTAACCACGGAACCATCTCCCTCCTCCCTAGATCTTCCTTCATGCAGTTAGATACACCAGATCAGTCTGAACTACATCACCATGCTCTAAACTACATAATCGTGAGTCCTCACCGGCTGCAGTCAGTTGGTATGATCCGGCGCACTGGCCTCCTGATCGCCACCCTGTGTGGTCATTCTGGCCACCCTTCATGTGGAACGCTCTTTTTTTGGGGATAATCACCCAGCTAGTATCTATCCTAGTGACGTTTCTGTTGCTGTGATAAGCACCACCCACAACCAAAAGCAGCTTGGGAAGGAGAGGATTGACTTGACTGACGCGGACCACAGACCGCCATCGAACGTCCCAAGGACCCAATGTAGGAACTCAAGGCAGGAACCTGGAGGGAAGCTCTGAAACAGAGTCATAGAAGACAAGCTCTGAGACAGAGTCAAAGGAGGGCACTGCTTGCCTGCTTGTTCCCCATGGCTCGTTCAGCCGGCCTTTTATACAACCAAGGACCGCCTTTCCAGGGATAGCACCACCCACAGAGGGCTGGGACCTCCCACATCAGGCATCAATCAAGATGACGCACACAAGCTTCTGGTTGAGGATTATTCTTGATTCGGGTTCTTTTTTCATAAAAGACCCTAGGCTGTGTCACATTGACAAAAAGTGACCAGGACAGCCAGCTCCTTCCATCCTTGAGTCTTTGCCCAAGGGAGCCTCCTAATTAAGCTCTTCCAGAGTTTAGTTCCAGTATCTGCACTGGGCAACTCATTCTTCAGGAGTCCACAGCCACCTGCACACAGTTTCTCTGGCTCTCTCTACCTTTCTCTGTCTCTGCCTCGCCCTCTCGCTCTCTCGCTCTTTCTCACACATGCGCACAAAATAAATATAAATGAATGAATGGATGAACAACTTATTTTTAATGTATTTTTAAATATTCATACATTTTAATATGTGCAAGTCCTTAAATAAACCAATCACTGTAGCATTAAGGAATAACAGTGGGACTAACTCCTGCAGAATGTCTGATTTGTCCTATTATGGGAGACAGATGCAGGACATGAGGATGACCTTTCGCAATAATATATGGAGGAAAAGCCCCTGAGTATTCTATTCTTTCCCCAGCCCCGGCATTCAGGGCGTGATGGAACGTTTCCCTTTCCCCCACCCCGACTTCCCAGCAAAACCATTGATCACCAAGGCATCAAGTGAGGCCCCACTTAATTTCAGGATGGGTAATCTTATTGGACTGAGATTGTGTGGGCACATGTATTTGTGCACAAGTGTGTGTGCATTATGTGTACACAAGTGTGTGTCATGTGTGTATGAGTGTCCTGTTTTGTGTGTGTGTGATATGTGTTTGGGTATTGTGCATGAGTCTGTCTGAGCGTGAGTGTGTGTGTGTGTGTGTGTGTGTATTTGAACATACATGCACCTTGACTTGTTCAGGTGGCACTAGAAGCAACCAGTTATTGAATATTACAGCTGCTTAGTGGGCATCAAAATAAATGAGTTTCTTTAGATTTCTAGAAATGAAACTGCCTTGTTAATATTAGTTGGCTCAAGGTCACCAGGGCCGGGTCTGTGTGTATTCTGTGTGTATATTAAGGGAGGGGACAGCAAAAGCAACACTTTAAATGAAGGTAACACAGCTAACACATTTTTTAAAAAGTCTATTTATCTTTGGAAGTCCTTAAGATTCTCCATCAGATATATTTCTATATTCTTTCAGTTTGCTCATTAAAAGCAAAATGGAGTGTCATTCGGGCCACATGATTCACTGTGTTGCTCAACACTGCTTTGTAGCCCCTAAGGCTTTTGCATTCTCTGATCAAATATGCTTTCCTATGTAGAGTCCTGGGATTCAGAGAGTGGCTCCCTGGAAAGTGATCCTGGTGTGACTTGATAATCCTTATGTCAGAGCCACCATGTAACGCAGGGGAGGGACCAGATCCTCATGCATCCTAGGAGGATTAATTAACCAAGACCTTGTCATGATTTGTTTCAGACAAAGATCCATTCTAGTGGGAAAATAATGTACTGCTTTAAGTCACATCCGCTTGACAGTACCCCTCCAGACCACTAGAGGGCAATGTGTTGAGGGATGCGGACCGGGTGTGCCTCTGAACCATGCTCTGGTTTGACTGCCTCTGCCTCTGCCTCTGCCAAGATAGATGCCTCTATGGCCCATTTATGAATGGGAATGAATTCTTGCTTGGTGATTCATGTCGATCTTTACGGTAAAGGCTGGTCTTCATGAGGTCGAGATTACATGGGAGTTTGGTGGTGACTGATGATCCCTGTCCTGTGACCACTGTGAATATGAAATCTCTCTTTAGTCCTTGATTTAGTTACATAGAACCTTTTCTAGTTTCATAGAAAAACTACCTCTTACAGAGAGCTGGACTCCAACTGGGCACAGACCTTCCTATTAAAAAGAAAAAAGGGAGAGAGGGAGAGAGGAGAAGAGAGAGAGAGAGCCAGAGACAGAGACAGACAGAGACAGAAAAACAGGATGGGGAGAGAAACAGAGAGACAGGACAGAGAGAGAGGGGCAGAGACAGAGAGACAGACAGAGACAGATAGAGACATACAGAGACACAGAGAGACAAAGACAGACAGAGGCAGAGACAAAGGGACAAACAGAGACAGATAGAGACACAGACAGGA
Organism: Rattus rattus; assembly: GCF_011064425.1. Lineage (NCBI taxonomy): Eukaryota > Metazoa > Chordata > Mammalia > Rodentia > Muridae > Rattus > Rattus rattus. The sequence goes on from NC_046167.1 coordinate 77,817,569, forward strand.
CAGAGAGGCAGACAGAGACATACATAGAGACAGAGAGACAGACAGAGAGACACAGAGAGAGAGAGAGAGAGGGACAGAGAGAGAGCCAGAGACAGAGAGACAGAAACAGAGACAGAGAGACAAACAGAGAGAGAGGCAGCGACACGGAAAGAGACAGAGAGGCAGAGACAGAGAGACAAACAGAGGGACAGAGAGAGAGAGAAGGACAGAGAGAGAGCCAGAGCCAGAGAGCCAGAAACAGGACAGAGAGAGAGAGAGAGAGAGAGAGAGAGAGAGAGAGAGAGAGAGAATATACAAAACCGAGCTATGGAATCTACTGGAGGACACACTTTCTCCCCTCAGATATACTTCCAAATTCTGATTCACTGTTCATCCGTTAGCCACACCTATTTAAAATCAAAATATCTCCACAACATTTTTTCCAGAGCCTTAGAGGGAAATGAGAGGGTACTTGTTCCTCCCAGTCTATTTTTTAGGGAGAACTTCTCCCTAAAGAACGATTACTCACAACTTGCCCTTCTGTGCTGGTTTGAATGAGAAAGGCCCGCACAAACTCATGCTTGAATGCTTGGTCCCCAATTGGTAGACCAGTTTGGGAAGTGCTTAGGAGGTATGGCCTTGTTGGATGAAGTGTGTCACTGTGGACAGGCTGTCAAGTTTTAAAAGTCCACTTCTGACCCAGTTTCTCTTTCTTTCTCGCTCTCCCCCACATCATCTCTTTTTCTCTTTCTGCCTCTTACCTATGGATCAAGATGCAAAGCTCTCAGTTATTGCTCTACTGCCAGGCCTGTCTAGCGATCATGGGCTAACTTTTTAAAACTATAAGCAAGCTCCCACTTAAATGCTTTTCTTTATAACGGTTGCCTTTGCCATGAGGTCTCTTCAAAGCAATAGAATAGTGGCTAAGACACCTTCCTTCAGCAGTTGGTTTAACACAGGAGGAAAACCACCAAGATCCCCTGTTGCTATAAAATTATAAAAAAGTTTTCTTCTACCCTGCACTAGGTCCAGCACCATAGTTCCCCAAAATATCTGGTAGATAACTTCATCTCAGTCAGCAAAGCATCTCACCCACTCTGCTCCATCCCATATCACACTGCCGATGGCTTCTCTCTGAGCCTGGCAGCAATCTCTCTACCCATCCAGGTTCCAAGGCAGGTTGCTACCATGTCAGAAATATATATCCCAATTCCATGGCGGCTTAGTGTCTCCAGCCACCACAGACTCTCTTAAATTCAATTAAATCACCACATGAAAGAACACACAACTAATAACCTCTGATCCAATTGATAAGATATAATTGCCCACTTAAACATACAAAGCCCTGTACACATCCACCCCTTAAGAACATTCATAACAACCTGTCAAGGTGCAGAGAGGAATCTTAACACCAGCCTCCACGTTCTCTCCTCTCCTGCCTCACTCCAGTCTCCTCCTCTCTCTAAAACTTTTCTCCTGCCCATCTTTCCTTCTCGTCCAATGACAGGTCTCGTTCTATCTTGTACCTGCCTTCACCTGCGTGATGACATCATCCTACATTTGTTAAAATACTTTCAAGATAATAAGATAGTTAACGGACAACAGTCCAGATTACCTTATATAGATCGCTGGTTTTCAAAAACGTCAGAAATCCACAAAATATGAGATGTAAAGTTATTTATCTTTGGTTGGGACATTATCTGCTCCTAACAGTTCCCCTTTGGTGGATTTAACAAAGAAATTGAGCATCTCTACCTCCAGGAGAGGCAATATTTTGTGGCTAGGCAGTCACTGGGGGAGAAACTGTCCATTTCACCTACAGACTATACTGTCCAAAAAGAGACACTTTATGCAGAATAGTTGTTGACTGATACTCTCTACCAAGCCAGAATTATCAGTCCTTCAAGGTTTCTGCATTTCAAGAGTCTGTCAGTTGATTTTGGGCCAGAAGGCTGAAGACTTGCACTCACAGGTTGCTAACAGGGGACTGTGCTAGTGGAGATTTGTCTCTACAACCTCTCAGTTCTGGAAGCTGTGTTAGGCTTCCTATGTGTATAGATATTTAGTCATTCTCAGATTTCTGACGCGGTTGAAGACTGATTATAGATTCATAGCCTATTCATAGTTTAACTTTGAAGATACATATTTTATTAGATAGTTATCAGATAGTATACAAGATAGCCAGGATATAACATAGATTTTAAGCCTTTCTTAAGCTGGAATGGATAACTAAATGTTCTGTTTAACTGATAGAGTATTGGACTGGGTGTTAAATATATTTTATTCTTTTAATTACAAAATGATAATAGTTGTGCTCAGCTTGTATTTGAGAAAAAAGTTTTTTTTTTAAATTAGACAAAAAAAGATGAAATGTAGGATGATGTCATCACACAGGTGTAGGCAGGTACAAGATAGAACGAGGCCTGTCATTGGACGAGAAGGAAGGATGGGCAGGAGAAAAGTTTTAGGAGGAGGAGACTGGAGAGAGGGAGACACATTGGCAAGAACATGGAGGTGGATGTTAAGATTCCTCTCTGTACATTTACAGGTTGTTATGAATGTTCTTGATGGATGTGTGCAGGGCTTTGTATGCTTAGGTGGGCAATTATATCTTATCAAATTGGATCAGAGGTTATTGTGTTGTGTGTTGTTTCATGTGGCGATTTAAGTTTAAGAGAGTATGGGGTAGCCAGAGAATTGGCCGCCATGGAATTGGGATGTATATTTCTGGCATGGAAACCTGCCTTGGGAACTAGATGGGTAGAGAGATCATGGCCAGGCTCAGAGAGAGAAGCCATCAGCAGTTGTGATATGGGGTGGAATAGAGTGGGTAAAATGCTTTACTGAGATAAAGATAGGTACCAGATATCTTGGGGCACTACAGGGCTGGACCTAGTATGGGATAAAAGACATCATTTTTTATAATTTTACAGCAACAGTCCCCATGGCAGAGAGCCACTCTGTGGGCCAAGAGATTCGGCGACTCAAGTTTTAAAGACATTTGCAAAAGGAAAATTATTTACAAATGTTTGGCAACCAAAGCTTTGTTTACTTCTTTGTTATTTTCAAAGGAAAATTTGGACTAGTAAAATGCCTATGTTTGTGAGACTAGTAAGCCACAATTTAGCCTCATATCCGTGGAGAACTCTGTGCCCAAAGGTGGCTAGAGAGATGGCTCGATGATTAACAGCACTGGCTGTTCTTCCAGAAGACCTAAGTTCAATTCCCAGAAACCTCTGGGCATTTCACAAACATCTGTGATTCCAGTTCCAGGAAATTCAACATCCTCTTCCGACTTCCAAAGACCCCAGGCATCCGAGTGGTGCACATACATATGTGTAAATAAAACACCCATACACATAATATAAGATTAAAAAATTTGTTAAAGGTTGAGGTTGACGAGGGGACTCTGTAGTCAGAAACACTTACTGGCTGGGGCTAGATAGAGCGGTGCTCCATCCAGAGGGAAGTTGACAAAGCTGCTTAGGGGGTAGGTATCACTGTTTTGGGTATTTTGAGCTGCTTCCCCTGTCATAGAGAAAACTGAGGGTTATCTTGGCCACGTGTCTCCCTGGTCACGTAAAAGAATAGGGCTGATTAGATGTGAGATACCTAACTTTCTTTTACTTGAGTTTGAGACCAAAGCAAAAGGGATTCGTCCTTCACTTAGCATAATATGATGGGACACCACTGGGGAATGTGGTCATCTCTGCTTCTCTGGGAATTCTGTTTCTTTGTACCACGTGCAGAGCCTGGGGATCAAACTCAGGTTGTCAGATTTGGCAGCAAGCCCCTTTTTTTCTATCGAACCATCTTGCCAGCCTGAGAAACAGATCTTTAAGCCCTGATTTTTGCAGCCTGATAAGTCAGTGAAAGTACTTAGGATTCCTTCTTCATTGCAGTTAGGAGGAGCCTGGGCTAATCTTATAAGCTTTTCTTCCATGCCTTCCCCTAGTCTTTTTGGTAGCTGAATGGAGACAAGTACTCTGGTCTCCTCGAATCTGAGTTGAGGGCTCTCTGACCTTCAATCCACGAGGTCCATCAATCACTGACTCCAAAGGTCATGTACAAGCCTGCCAAGAGTCAGGAGACGCTCTGAAGGCTGTGAGTCAGGAGAAGGAAGGCCCAGAGCTGGTCCCAATGCCAAGGTCTCCCTCCCTCGGCTGGCCCACCGTACCAGGCCTGCCCCAGCATGAGTGTTTCCTCCAGGTATCTATAGACTCATTCCTTTCCTATTGCAGAGACTCACTGTGCTCAGTCCTGCTCAGAGGCATGGAGGAACACTGAGGAGGAGTCTTGGATTTGGATCAATGATCACTGTAACAGCCCAATTACAAACACCTAATTCCCAAGACCCAGAAACAGCATCGCCAAGAGAAAGAATCAGACCCCAGTCAGTTGTCCTTCTACTCTGACCTTCAGGCTGGCTTATAACCCTTCATCCTTCAGACATGCCTTTTAGAATTGGGAAGAACTCAGAACACTTCGGAACCTGGAAAGTAGATGATTCTGGTCTCCGGTCTCCTCCATGAATGAGCAATGAAGAGGAATGCTCTCAATGGAAATGTTCAGTTTGTTCAGAAGTGGCAGTTATGGGCGTGGAAGTGGTTTTGGTTTCTGCCAAGGTCCTTAGTGATGCCATCAGTGCTGATCCACTAGCCACACTCCTGAGTACCATGGTGGGGGGAGGGAGGGTTAAGTGACTGGCTTCATGTCACATGAGTAGCAAGCAAGTCCTTCAGTGGCCATAACAAACATGGATGAGCCTCGGAAGTACAGAGCTGTGCAGCTTTAAGCAGGCTTCTGAAACTCCCTAGTACAGTTTCCTCATTTACAAAAAGTATGGGTTTGTAGACCCTGGGACCCCTTTGAATAGTCAAGAGCAGTAGGTTTCATACAGGCCATGCCCCACAAAGGAAGAGAGAACATGGAGAAAACACGGAACCAGGAAAGAGCCCTTGGATGATCTAACCATGTGACCCAGGTTCAAGCAAGTTTTGTTGTTGCTTTGTTTTATTTCCATTTTGTTTTGTTAGTTTGTATCGGTTAGTTGGTTGCTTTAAGTGGAACTCCTTAAGATCTTTAAATAGCCAGGGCTCAGGCTTTGTTCCTTGAAATGAGATGAGGGCCTGGTCACCCCTGCAGCTTGCACAGCTGACCGACCATGTAGAACACTACGTCCCTAACTGAACTAGGTGTAGCAACCCTCACTGCGTTGTTCTTCTCTATAGTGTCGGCAACTTTGGCTGTCACAGAGGTGTGTGTCCCCATTAGCTCCCCCACAGGTCCCTTCATTGCAAGAGTCCAGGGCCATTGTCTTCTTAGAGGAACCACTGTGCACACAAATCTCTGGATCCCCCCAGGAAGCGAGGAATCTCAACCTTGGTCTATTTTCTCAAGAGAAGGAAAAGGAGCCTGGGCATGGAGCCCCCCGGCTTGCTTCTTTGCAGAGAGCTCTTGTAGCCATCTGATGATGCATGTCCCTTTCAGGAGAAATGCTTTCTTGGATCACTCCTAATATATCCGCCTGACAGGCACCATCTCTACAAACTAAAGTTTCTATCAATCTCATTTTGTCCTCGCCATGACCCCAGACGCTAGTCTCCTCCCCACTCCTCAGAGAAGGAATTAAAGCCAGAGCTGAAGGGAGGGGCCAGATCGTGGTGCAGCCCTAGTGCACCGGCAAGTGGGGCTTGCTTCTTACTTAACCTGCCTGGGTTTTCTTCACACCACGAAGGCAGTGGTTGTAACAGTCTGCAAAAGTCCTGTGAAAATGTCCGTATGAAATATAGGCCCTGTAATAGGTCTGTTTACTTCTGACCATGGAAAGATTTTTTTAGGGCCGTGGCTCCCCAACCCCCTCCTCTTCTAAAGACCCCATGAAGAAGTATGTGTGTCTACAGCACCTCTTCTGGGGCCCCTGGAAGGAATCCAAAGCTGTCACTGTATTTTCCATCTGGATCTAGTTCAAGAATCTCCTCGCTGCTTACTGTAGGCTGGAGGTCGCAAGCAGAGCTCTGTGAAGTCCCTCTGACAGGTTGGCTCTGCAGGGAAGCAGCACTGTGCTGTCCTGCATCTGGAAAAAGCCATGGTGGGTACCCAGGCACAACTCTCTATGCACTAACCAGAAGGCAGGAAAGCGGCCTCCGACGAGACCATGCCCTTGAAGCACATAACTGCCGCTGGCCTATCAAAGGATTTTAAGTTGCAATCAGCTAATAAAGATTTTAAAATATAATTCATCTCATAAAAAAATGAAACGAAACAAAACAAACAGAAAACCCTTCATTTTCCTGAAACAGCCGTTGGTTTAAACAGTCACTGGTTTTAAAACAAAACAGTGAAAGGAAATATTTGAGTTTCCAAAAGAAGGATGGGAGACAGGCCTTGGCCCTCAACTCTCAGCTGTCCATGGGTTTACAGGCTTTGAGAAAAAAACCTAAGCCAGTGAGATTATATAGACTGTCAAGCTTTTCTGGAACTTGAGAAAATCTGTGTTTCCAATGGAGACTGTTGTCCACAGTTTCCTCTAGAAATGACCCAAGAAATGAAGAAGAAGCCTGTCTAGACCTTCATGTGTGAGTGAACCCAAGCTCCAGACAGTTATCTGTTAATCATGTTACCCAGTCTGGTAGCCTGCACACCTGCTCTTGTCCAGTCTGTAAGGGATCCATTCCAAGATTCCCATTCAGTGCCTGAAACCAGGTAACCCTGGCCACTATATCCAAACACCATGATGCCATGACACTCTGTTGCTAACCAAGATGGCTCCCGAGGGGCTAACAGATGGGACACATGTACAGCATGGATATGCTGGACCCAGAGGCCATTCTTATCCAGACTGGAGAAGAGCACACGGCGTATACTCATCAGCCTACTCAATGGCGGGGAGCTCGAAGCTGATGGATCCCCTACTTTGGTTGAACTGCAGTTGACTATTAGCAACTAACATTGTTGAAAGCTTACCTACACGATGAAAACTGTTAAGGGCTGGAGTTGGTAGGTCACTATAGTGCTGGCCTAGCAACGTGTGAGGGAGGCGGATTTGGAAGGACAACACTGCAAAATAAAATTTAAGAAGAGTATGTGGAGAACTTGTTCTTTCTGAATTCTTGCGAATAGTCCTAATATCTTAGAGCCAGAGGGACTGCAATTCATCCGATAACTTTTGCATGGACACACTTCACTTGAGCACTGGCTACAAAGAGCTGGCTCTCCCACAGCATCCTTGGGAACTGTGCTTATCCACCCTTTTGCTCACCCTGATGTGAGCGTGCTCTTCGCAAGTCTCTATATCGGAATGAACCCCTGGGAGTGCCTGCTGTGTGTAAACATCTCCTTAGTGTCAGATGATTAGGGATGCTCCCTTCCAGGGGTCTTTCCCCTCAGTTTCCCCTTGACTCCGGGCACCAGAATGATATCTTCTTATAGCTTAAGAGGTCAGAAGTCCAAGGAAGAGAGCACATCCTTGTCATGTTTAGCCCCTGCCGCTCCTTGCCGCTCCTTGGTTTCCTGTAAGATCTTTACAGTCTCATTCTCATTCCTCTCTCTTCCCTGTGCTTCTGTTCCTTTTCTGATTGAAGATCCACTGCCTTAAGACCGTAGGCTCATCCCAGTTAATGCAAGGCGATTTTCTCTTCTCTGTGTCCTTGCATCCATCACAATGGTGAAGATCCTCTTTCTTGGTGAAGTCAAACACCCAAGTCCCAAGGATAGGATACTAACAGACCTTTTGGGGGCCACCATTCACCCAGTGCTGCACTTATACACATAGATCTCAGGAATTCTAAACCCTTAATGTGGCTGCAGAGCACTCTAGGTTTGCATTTCTTAGGATAGATTTCTCACACCGTTTTAAAGAGCTCTTTCTCGAGGATGGCTCATAATCCAAGGATTTGGGTCATTTTCTACCTAAAGTTAAACAAGCAAGCTTTGTTGTTGTTTTATTTCCACTTTAATTTGCTCTGTTTTTTTGGTTGGTTGATTTGTTGGTTGGTTTAAGTGGACTCATGTGGGTAAATGTGGTGCTGGAGGAGTGGCTGAGAGCTACGTCCTGACACACGAGACAGCAGGCAGCGAGCGAGAGCAACACTGGGTCTAGCCTGGGCTTTGGGAACTCAAAGCTCACTCTGAGGGACACACCTCCTCCAGCCAGGACCCACCTCCTAATCCTTCCAAATAGTTCACACACGGGAGACTAAGCACACAAATATACGAGCCTGTGGAGGCCATTCTCTTTCAAACCAACACAGACGGGCATCCCAGATTTCCAGAAATAAGATATGGAATGTGACATTTCCCAAGTGGGAATGTGTTTTTTGTCTTCCCCACCCCCCCTTCTTTCAAAAAAACAGAGCTTGGAACAAAGCTTAAATTCAAATTTTCCATTGGGCAACACAAGCCAGGGGCAGGAATGAGGAGTGGTGTGCTAGCCAGCATATGTCACCAGAACAATCCAGTCAACTTATAAAGAGGAAAGATTTATCTTGGCCCACAGCAATGGAGGTTTCAGCCCATAACTAATGGGCCTTGCTGTTCTGAGTCCAAGGCGAGGGACTATTGCACGACAGAGGCACTGAACGGAACAAACTACTCATGTCCTGGACGGGACACAAAAGAGTAGCAGAGTCAGAGACTGGACCCTAAGGATCCTTCAAGGAGCGACTCAATGCTTTAGTTCTCCTGCTGGCTCTACCTCTTACAAGTGTGCACTGCTCTAATGCTGTGGCTTCGAGACGATGGCTCGGGGGAACGTTCAGTTGAGGATCCAGCACAGAGAACAGGCACCAAAAACCAGTGCTGAGTACATTCTGCATCTGAGCGCCTCTGGAAGACATCTTCAAGAGCTGGCTGAGACTGGTTGGGTGCTGGAAGTAGAGGAAGACAGGAGGCTCCTGTTATGCCCAGATTCTTTAGTTCTCTGAGGCGCCTTCTTCTGCAGAGCTTTACGTGCTGGGCTTGTGCAGGTCTGCGAAGTGAGCGAATAGCTGCACCCCCTCCCCCAAGCTCCATGTCAGAACAGCATTGGCCCCTGCAGGAAGCCGTCTAGCAAATACACAGCAGTGACCACAGCACAGACACCAGACGTGGGGCATGGATGAAGCCAGGGATTTGATACTCTCTGGACCCTTTAGTTCAGAGAACATCTGAAGTGCACACCCTGTGGAAGGCTCCCTGAGAAAGCCCTTTCATGGCTGTACTGCCATGCCACAGTCATTTCGTTAAGACTTGTTCTGACCTGACCTGTGAGTTCTGACATCATACTCTTTCTCAAGTGTGGAGTGAAGAGTCACTATCAATTATCAACATTTTCAAAGCACAATCCTAGGCTAGTGTGTTTGTGTGTGTGTGTGTGTTTGTGTGTCTTTGTATGTGCATTTGTGTGTATGTGTGCATTTGTGTGTGTTTGTGTGTATATGTGTGTTTGTGTGTGTATGTATGCATTTGTATGTGTGTATGTGTATGTGTGTGTGTTTGTGTGTATGTATGGGTGTGTTTGTGTGCATTTGTGTGTGTGTATGTGTGTGTATGTGTGTGTTTGTGTGTTTGTGTGTGTGTTTGTGTGTGTATGTATATGTGTGTACATGTGTGAGTATGTGAGTGTGTTTAAGTTGGGATAATGCTCATTCCTGAAAGATCTATTTCTGTGCTCTGAGAAGCACATTCCTGGAGATGATTTGATTCTCTCTTCATTGGTTTCATATCTGTTGCCTGCATCCTGTGCAATTGGAGGGCTTGCTGTGGCCATGAGATACTTCCAGTCCAGCCTCTTTAGCCAGCATGTTCCAAATCAGCAGATAGAGAAGGGGAAAACCGGGGTTGGGGGTTTAGCTCAGTGGTAGAGCGCTTGCAAGGAAAGGCCCTGGGTTCGGTCCCCAGCTCCGGAAAAAAAAAAAAAAAAGAAAAAGAAAAAGAGAAGGGGAAAACCGTGCACAGTAGGTTTTAACCTGGCTCAATGGGGAGAAAATCAAAGGAAGTCAAAGAGAATTCGCCCGACCCAGACTCTGGTACAATTAGATTAAACGCGTGGATCTGAAATGGAAATGTGTCCCTTTCAAATGACTGCCCAGATGCTGAGGCTGAGTGGTGATGGGAAATGGAGGAGAATATCTGTTTTCTTGGATGATACAGGGTGGGCGGTTGCTGTTGGGAATCTTTCACAAGCATCTCTAAGGAGTGAGTCTGACTCAGCGGAGGCTGCGGCTCTTTGGGGCTGGACTCCATTTTGCGGACTGCGGCTTGGTGAAGAGGAGCCATGAACTGCACCGCAGCCGTGTGCTCTCAAGAGCGGCACCGAGGAAAGGTGTGGTCCAAACTGAGCCAGGAAGGTAAGGGTTATTGGGAAACCCCGAGACTGCCAAGAAGTGGCAAAGCTCTACTAGTTCGAGTATGGCAAAAACGCCTGTGCACGCATGCGCCATGTGTGTTGATACAGCTGTTCCATCTGTGACGGGGCACTCAGTCACGTGTTCTCAGCGCTTTGAGCTGAGTCTCTCGTACCTCTGGCAATAAGAGGCTTCTCTGACCAGGGATGGGAGCAGCACACATCTACAGACATAAATATAAATATTTAGAAGACAGTTTGACAACGTGAACACTTAGAAAGAAGACCATCAACGTGTCCTCCCCCGGGACCTCTGGTTTTCCTCTGGGTTCTGATCCCGTTTACTGTACTGGGCATGAATTCCCTCCCATGGAGTAAGCCTCAGATCCGATCAAGAGAGTGGTAGGCACGGGGTCTAGTAGTGCATAAGACCATTGGTTCCGCCTGCCCTGCCCTCAGCCTACACAACCCCTTCTAATGCTATGAATGCTAGCCAGCAGGAAGCTAGTTGGCAGGAACAGAGGGTTCTGGATTAATTCAAGATTGGCTTCTCTGTTTTACAACCAAATGCGAGGTATCTTCTTCAACGAGCTCTTACCATCTAGTTATAGTGGGCCACCAAGAACGACAGCCATGGCCCATATTTCTTTGGGTGCCTCTGAGAGGCCCAGATCAATAACTCCTAGGGAAGTGTCCCGTACCAGGCACCGAGATTTTTCATCTGATTACCTCTGTGTTCTAGGGACAGCACTGTTCTCGAGAACGCATCTCTGCTCCTATGATTTTTTAATTAATTTGTAAACTAGTCGGGTTTTACTGAGTTTTGAGTAACCCGCACCCTGTCCCTCCTCCCACCCCTTTAGTTCCTCGCCATGAGAAACGGGCCCAGAACATTGAGGCCTGGTGATGGTGGACTGAAACCTTCAATACCGTGAGCCCAACAGACCTTTTCTCTTCATAAGCTAACTGGCTGTAGTGTATGCTGGAGTTGTATGAAGTCATATAAATTCACACTCGGTTCCTGGGTGATGAAGATTTGGACATTTGGAAGGAGCGTTATTCTCTGCTGCGGGAGTTAGAGAAAGACAACCCCAGCAGTACTGTGACTGAACAGGCAGTCTGCTGGAAAGCAGCAGAAGCCAGACTTGAGGGTACATTTATACTCTTACATGCAGATACCATGGCTTAAAAGACGATTAAAAGTAAACTGTTTTATTCAACCCCAGGAGTCGCAGCAGAAATCAGGATCACTCTAAAAGGCCAAAGAGCCCATAAAGTTTTACTGGCCAGCTTTTTTGGCAAGTTCATGGAAGGAACACTCCCCACCTTGTACGTTTCTTCACAGAGTTTAGATTTAAAACTGTCAGCTGTCCATGTAAGTTTACCAGACTAAAGTCTCAGCAGAACTCAGCTATGTAAATTACCGAAAGCAACTCCCATGCTTACGGTAACAGTGGGGAGACGAACCTGCAACCTTGCCATCCTAAACAGAAATACAACACGGTATGTAATGTTTACTGACGAGCGACCATTCCCCTGGTCGCGCATTCACCCCATGATTCTACGCTTCTCTGGGCATTTCAGAGTTTATCCTACATGTGAAGAGTTACCAGTGAATGCTACATCTGGGTCCTGCTGGCAGCAGCCTTAGCACCTTGTTGTAGAAAATATTTAATCTCAATCAGAGGCTTCTACCCTGCCTTTGGTTACTTAATTCCCAGATAAAAGACACACACACACACACACACACACACACACACACACACACACACACGACCTTTAGTTTATAATAAGCCTTTATCCACACTAAAGCTGAGCAGATAATCTACCCTCTGTGCTATTAAAATCTACTTTTCTATTGACGACCCTGAGATATTACTTCCTAGGTTCCATCTGGTCTGCTCTTAACTCCAGTTGGCCAGCTCTCATGGCCATGATGTAAAGATTCTTTCCCTGTGTCATCTTCTCTCTCCCTTTCTCCCCATCTCCCTCTGGCTGTGGTTCTCCTCAGATCTCTGGGAACCCTAAACCCTGCCTATCTCGATTCTGCCCAGCTATAGGCTGTAGGCATCTCTATTCACCAATCAGGGATAACTTGGAGGAACACTGTGTCGCTTGGGTGTGGTACAGACTCTCATCCCCAACCAGGCAGTATTTAGTATTACAATATAAGCAAAAGACCGAACGTCAGCAGCACCTTGCCCCTAATATCTCCTAACTTACCATTCTCTCTTAGGTTTGATCTGGTTTTACTGTGTTGTTCTGCACCCTTGGGAGCAATAGGAAACACCACGCATACAGTGCATCCTGCCTTCGTATGCATACCAGTCGTGGGAGCATCTTACTTACCCTCTAGGTGTGCTCACAGGATGGTGAGGCCACCTAATGGCAGTTTTCAGAATGTGTCCCTGTCCTTGAGTCACACTTGATTAAACAAGAAGCAGGAAGGTCAGGGTAGGGGAGCAGGAACATCAGTTTCCGTGCTGCAGTCAACCACAGCAGTGGGGTGTAGACTGAGAACAGTGTGTGAAAGAAATGGCTGAGACGCAGTTGGAGCGTGTGGATCTGGTTCTGTTGCCTGAGTGGAGTGAGAATGCACAAGGGCCCGCAGAACGAGATGTGTGTGTGTGTGTGTGTGTGTGTGTGTGTGTGTGTGTGTGTGTGTGTGTACGTGTGTGTATGCTGGGCATGGTAACTACAGCCTAGGTGACTGCTTGGAGAAGGCAGCTAAAAGGGAGACATCCAGGAGATGGTAGCTTGCGGACCGAGTATAGCTAGAGTAAGCAGATCCCGCTTGGAGGAACTGACAGAAAACGTTCCTTTTTTAATTTTTACTGCAACGGTGAGGAGACTCTGTTTAGAGCTAGAGCAGGAGGCAAAGGGCGCACAGATCATGGTGCTGTGGCCTCCGAAGAGCTGAGGGTCACTGAAGCTGGCTGAGTCCTGTCAGTGGGTCTTTCTTGTATGCGTTCAATATGTTGTCAGGACTCATCCAAGATGCAGGGATAGTGCTGAGAGGAGAACGGCCTATCTGTTCACATGCAGCTTACATGTCCCTGGGGCAGACAGGCAGACGGGAAGGCAGACTGACTGACAATTACCTCATAATAGGAAACTCTGCAATGCCAGGTGACATGACGGTCACCCTCAAAGAACCAGAGGTCCTACCAGGCGCGGTGGTTCACACTTAGGATCCCAGCAAAAATCAGAGGCAGGAGGGTCAAGGTCAACCTGGCCCCAGGACAAGAAGCTGTCCCCCCAAACCATCGGTTGGTTAAATTTAAATATCTTGGGGGTCCCATTGAGCCTAGGTTGTCAGGTTCACACTGCAGAAGAGGGAGGGGCCGAAAGATAGCAAAAGTCAGAGGTCTCAGGAGACCTGGGCAAACAGTGTCTTCTGGATGCAATAAAAACACACTGTATCACTGTATCAAAGAATCAGTATATTATTATATTTAAAAAAGAATGCTTATATGTGAAAACAGCAGGTAGTTACTCCTACCAAAACAGTCACACTGCCATTGTATCAGTGGGCACCATAGGCACAGGGTAGATTCATTCACAAACATTGCACATGTGTAGGAAAATGTAAGAATTCAGGGTCTGGAGAGGTGACTCAGCAGGCAGGAACCCGCTATATTTGCAGAAGACCTCGGTTCACCACGCAGCACCCACAGGGTGACTCAAAACACTCTAACTCCAGTTCAATGCCCTCTTCTGGCCTCTGTGGGCACCACGCATGCGCACATGTATACACATACATGTAGCAAACACTCATAGCCATGAAATAAAAGCAAATAAAATATTTCTTAAATTGGCATGAAAGATAATTATTATTGAAAAAGAAACAAGTTGCCTAACAACACCTTATAAGGAAGGGTCCCTGTTCTTGAGTGGCACCAGTAATATGTCAACATTTAGATCCATTGTACATGTAAAACACGCAACGCTTGGATGAAGAGACTTACATCTCTCAACTTTGAAACTCCATCAGTTTCTTGTTTTCTCTCCTCTCCTCTTTTTCTCCCTCATCATCTCTGTTCTTCACAGATCAGGGAGAGTATGCTCCTGGCAGAAGAGATCATGGCAGTAAAGGGTTTCATGTGGCCTTGTATTTAGTGACCGAGATGAAGGCTCGGGTGATACTCTGTGTGCAATTTTTCATCATCTTTGAATAAAAGTTTATGCTCAGAAATATATTTTTAACGCATGGAATAGCAGGAGAAAGGACATGGAGTTTGTGAATGTTAAAATAGTAACAATTTACAAACAGTTACAACTCAGCTGTCGGCGCATCTCTACAAAGAACATTGGGGAAGCAGAAGGAGACAGATAGCAGAGACTCCATTGCAGTCAGAAGTGACAGGGAGGACATATTTTAGGCTGAAAACAAGTATCTATTTTTATGCTTATCTTTGTGGGACTTCATATTTCAGAACTGGGAAACTCTGAAACCACTTTGTGGAGACCTTTGGTCACTATCCAACTGCATAACCACAGGGGAAATACTTTTTCCAACCTGATGTCTAACATCTGTGTTACAATGTATCTCAGTTCCCCACTTAACAATGTTAACAATGCCAGTTTCAAAAGTATGTGGGAGTCTGGGGCATTTAATTTAAATATTTGAATATACACATGAATAAATGCATATACCTCCCTAATAGGACATGAAAGGTCAATATGTAAAATGTTTGACCTAATGAGCTTTGCTCCCGGGTAGGGAGAAGGACAAAAATACAGCAAAGACCTGGTAATTGTTTGGTGATAGATCTGTAAGCTTTCTCCCCACAAACCTCTCTCAGCTTAAAGTCAAATGGTGAGCTAGGCATGGTGGCACATGTCTGCTGTCCCAGAGTGTGTGGAGGCTGAGGCAGGAGGACCACTGAGAGTTCAAGGCCAGGGTACATAATGAATTTGAGATCAGCCTGGCCAATATAAGGAGATCCTTTCTAAGAAAAGAAAACAGTAAAAATTAGACTCAAGTAATTCCGGGCTTAAAGGGATTTCCATCTACCTCTTATCATATGTGTTGAGAGGATTCAAGAACTGTTCCATCTAAGACAGGTCTACAGCACTCTCCTTGAGACGAGGGTGAGATTTGGGGTGGCAATCCTGCATTTTAATTGTCTCTATTGTAAGCAGGGATGGTCCGTCTGCCTTGGTCTGCTCTCCATCAATCACAATGGCTGGCTCATCCCCAGTCTCCTCGAGGTCGTGTTGAATTTCTACACACAGAGGCACACAGAGCAAATCTGAAGAGAAAGAGCCCTCTGTGCCTGGATCTGGAAATTCTCTCTTATTTTAAACTTAGAGAGGCCAGAGCCCCAGGGCTCACAATTCAGTGCCGCCTGAGAGGTTTTATCTTGCTCCCAAAGGCAAGAAGATGCTATCTCTACTTTCAACAAGTTAGTCATATTGCTGTAGCAAACGGGGACACTGATTTTAAAATGTGACGTTCCTCAGGTCTCCCAGGACAAATGCTACTTCTGGGAAGAGCACTTATCGTATGGAAGGCTCCCATGAACTCTGGGCCCACAAGACTCTCCACAGGAAGCAATTGTTCCCTGGGTAGGAGCCAAAAGGAGCAACTCTCAAAGAGAAAGAGGAGTGGGGGTAGGGAAATGGGACTGTGGTGCCTCTCAGAGGAGACACAGCCAGATGAATGTCAAGAGCATTGGTGTGACAGAGGATACTCTTCCAGCTCTTACCCTCAAGGGGCTAGGCTTCTACAAGAGATCTCTGCAATCTCAGGAAGTAATGACATGTGAAGTGCATTGTGGGTCATGAACATACTTCAACATTCTGCAGCAATGCATGGATATTTCCCAAGATGTATAGGTTGTTTTCTTAAGTTTTCTTCTGTAACAAGAGAACACTATCTCTCAGGATCCCTGGATCCTGTGCAAAGTGGACTCACAGTACTAAAGATGTAAGAGCCCAGTGTCAGAGAAATTGGGGACATAGGGTTGTGCGGGATGCTTTGACAGGGCTAGACCTGGCTCTAGAGCAGTGATTCTCAACCTGTGGGTCACAACCCCATTGGTGGTCAAATGCCCCTTCACAGGGTCGCCTAAGGCCATAGGAAAAGAGAGGTTTACATTATGATTCGTGACAGTAGCAAAATTACAGTTATGAGGTAGCAACAAAAGGAATGTTGTGGTTGGGGGGTCAACACAATGTGAGAAACTGTACTAAAGGGTCAGAGCATCAGGGAAGTTGAGAACCACTGACCTAGGATTGGCAGCAATACTATTTCAGCCATCCACTTGGCATAAGCCCTTGGGCCAGAGACATAGCTCCAAGCTGTGGTCCACTATGGAGTAAGGATGTCCAAGCTGTCCACTGAAAACCTGACCCTAGACTCTTCAGCAGAAATGAATAGTAGGATGAGTCAGTAGTAGGCCAAGTCTGAGTGACCAGGAGGGATCTGAACACAGAATTAAACAAAAGAGGGGACACACACACACACACACACACACACACACACACACACACAGAGAGACAGAGACAGAGACAGACAGAGACAGAGAGACAGAGACAGAAAGAGAGAGACAGAGAGACAGAGAGAGATAGAGAGAGACAGAGACAGAGACAGAGAGACAGAGACAGAGACAGAGACAGAGAGACAGAGACAGAGACAGAGAGACAGAGACAGAGACAGAGAGACAGAGACAGAGACAGAGAGAGAGACAGAGAGACAGAGACAGAGAGAGAGACAGAGAGAGACAGAGAGAGACAGAGAGACAGAGACAGAGACAGAGACAGAGACAGAGAGAGACAGAGAGAGACAGAGAGAGGGGGCTTAGAGAAAGAAGACATAGCAAGGTGTGGGTGGTGCATGATGAGCTTCTCACAAGAGAGTCACACTTCATGAGTATTGGTCAATTGGCAAATGTTTCAGTTATACAAAATTAACCATAGCCATAGCACAGTACCTAAAATCAACAATACCATGAGGTCCATGGAAAATTCAGCTAAGGCAGTAGCTTTCTTGTAAAGTATTGTGTTCCAAAAGGCGACAACAATACAAAGAGATAAAAGAGGGAGGGAAGGAACCAATGTTTCCAGGCTTAACGCATATGTGGTGGTGATGTTTCCACAGGTGTACTCATTTCGATGCTTATAAAGTTGCATGCATTAAATACGAACAAGCTTCTGTGAGTCCCTTGTATCTCCATAAAATGCTTAAGAGTGCAAGTGGAAATGAACTTTGTTGATCAATATTGACGTTTACTCTTGTTACGCTATGCCTTAGAACACACTAATTTAGAACCAGGGCGGATAGCTACTAAAGTAAACACAGAAGGGTACGTTCCCACGGATCGAGAATACCAATCCCTGCTTGTGGTGTCCTGAGACCCCGTGTCTGAGTTACGGGAACCCAGGGGCGAGCCGCCAGAGAATAGCCACGGTTCACCTGATAGCCTTCCTTTTTCCTCCCTGTGCATTTTTGACAATTTCCCAGGACTCTTCATCAAAGCCCCCAGTGAGCAAGCATTTCTCATGAACTCTTTCATTCCTGTACATCAAACAGCAGAGACAGACACAGAGATGAAGGAAGAAGCAGATGGTGGTGATAGCAGGAAGGAGCAGGGCCGTCTGATGGCTCTTTTCAGTGACGACAATGGGGTGGATTCTAGCATGGCTCCCTCCCCTACTCCACAGTACAAGGCAGCATGTTGAAAGCACGGTGATAGATAATTTGGTAAGTCACCACCATTTCTGTACCACAGTGTCATCAAAGAAATAATAGCGATGGTTGATAAGAACTCTCGCATTAATGGCACCCCGCATATCCAAGGGTCTCATTTCTGAGCTGCTATTGTAATCTGTCCCCATTTAATGACACAGGTGTCTGCATCCAAAGGCACCTGTGTTTAGAAACATAGGGCTTATTATGGGAACAGAACACCGAGCCCCTCCTAACCATTCTTCCACCACGAACAATGGGCATACACACAGCTGCAGAGCCATCCAGCCCCAGCATCCACCTCCCCGATGGCAGACGCATTCTTGGACCTCAAAAATTCAAAACCCACAGGAGCAAATTATAGGCTTAAGGGATTTATTTTTTTTATTACAGGAGGAATGCGTGCACAGTGATGCTTTCCCACCGATGATGGGCTAACAATGGTCTTCATTTAAAACACAAATATCTCATTTAATAGAAGGGATAAGAAAGGGCAGGGCATAGGGTGTCCAGGTAATTCTCAAGGGAGCTGGGGAAGTACAGCGGGTATTTCTCAAGGGTCTGGTTACAAAGCAAGAATAAATTCCCTTTTATTTCCCAAGCACACAGTTCAAGAGTTAAGCAAATATTTTTTTGGCAACTAATTTGTAGCAGGCGTTGAGGTCACTCTTGAGGATTTTTTTTTTTTCCAATTGGATAAGGAAGAAAAGCTGCCTCCTCACTATCTGCATGACTCCCTCTGCTGTCCTCAGTGTGGGGTGGTGCTTTGTGTGGCTGGGAAGCGAGGCTGGCTTGGGTGGGATGAGTTGCAGCAGAAAACCAGGTGTCCCGCCTAGTGAGAGACCCAGAGGACTTGGGTTCATCTCTGTACTTCCTCACCCATGCAGCAGGATGGACTGGGCACCTACAGGGTAAAAGATCTTGCATGTGTGCAGAGGCGTCAGTCTATACACAGGAAAGATAGAGCTTAATTACAAGCGGGACAAAGCAAACAGCTGGGTGATATGAGGAGGTGGATAGGAACCTGATAACTTGGGGAGTGTCTAGAAGACCTTTCTTCCCCGACCCCAGTTTTTATTAGTTCTTTGAGAATTTTGTAGGGTATCTTTATCATATTGATATCTACTCCCAGCTCCTACCATATCTACCCTGTTCCCTAAGCACCCAACTTTATGTCTTAAAAAAGAACAAAAAAGCAAGTGCAGTGTTCTGCCCATGTGCACTTGGGTTCAGGGCATTCAACAGAGCATGATTGCAAGTCAACCGACTCCCCACCCTCCCCGCCCCCAAGAAGTTATCAGTTATCGAGAGCTCCTTAGGTAGGGTTGGACTCTGTGGGTATCAGCTTGATTTCTCATTGGTCTTAGTCTCAAGTATGTGGAGTCTTCAGTAATCAGATCTTATTGTCAAGTTCTTGAGGGTAACCCAACAGATAGCTTCTTGGCCATTTGTTTGAAGGCAGACTTGTGGGATTTCACTGGCCAACAGCTCCAACAGAGGTGACCCATTCCTGGCACTGGGCTCCTTTGAAAAAATAACACTTAAAAAAACAAAACACAGAGAAGGCGGACTTCAGAGGTCCTCAGCTAAAAGCATTCTAAGGGAGGAAGATTAAGGACAGTGGGTGACAAGAGAGCCTTTGTCACGGTCACGACACAGAACGTAAATGTGGTAGGTTTAGGAAATGATGCCGGAGAGATGGTAAGTTCTTACAGGGTTCAGGAGACTTTTTATTTCAATTCACTCAATATCTCTAAAATTCTTGGTGTTTCTTAAAACAAATAACTGGGCTCACCCCGACATGGCATTTTGTGGATATTGGTTTGACTTGGTACCCAATTTGATTTATATGTTGTCTGCCTACTGACTTAAAAAAAAAATCAACCTTTATTGGAGCCAGCAAGATGACTCAACAGTTGAAGGCATGTGCCACCAAGCCTGGTGGGCTGGGTTTGATCTCCAGAGGCTGCGTGATCGAAGGAGAGAGCTGGCTGCTCTGAGCTGTCCTCTGACTTCCACACGTGAGCCATGGCTCACTCACTGAAAAATAAATGAATGAATGAATAATGAATGAATTAATCAATTAATGTAATAGAGGGTACAGTAACTTCACTGGACTGGGGGATAGAGCTCATTTGGCCAAGTGTCAGATGGGCAACCATGGGGGTCTGAATTCAGATCCCTAGAACCCACATAAAATTGAGAGGGACATCTTGCTTCTTGAACGCCCACACTGCAGATGGGAGGTGCAGATGCAGGCAGGTACGGTTTTAAAGCCCTTGGCCAGTCAGCCTAGCTGAATTGATGACCTTCAAGCTCAATGTCTCAAAGAATGAAGAGGGAAGTGATTGAGGCAAGACACTTAAAGTCAACCTCCGGTCTCCATACCCATATATATCCATCCATGTGCATCTACATCCACACATGCACACATGCATGCACACACACACACACACACACACACACACACGCATGCACGCATGGCAACAAGTACATAATTACAACATAATACAACAGCCCTCTCCTCACACACAATTTTGAAATTTAAAATTTTGTCCCACTCGTACCCGGAAATGAAAAGACGCCAAGAGCAGAGGAAAGGAGTTCGAGGTGTGACTCTGTGGATGGAGGACTTGCCTAATGGGTTTGCTCTCCAGCACTACACAGCTGTGGTCCTGCACGCCTGTATTCCTAGCTCTTGGGAGGTAGGAAAAGGGGTAACTGGTAGCCCAAGGTCATCCTTGGTTACTTAGCAAGTTCTAGGCCAGCCTAGAATACACATGACCCTGTCTCAAGAAGAAATATATTAAAAGAACTTACCCTTGTCTTTCTGAGAGCAACAGCCCTTTTCTTGTGCTCTTGGAGACCAGGACTTCCGACTGTTTAGGCTTTGGACTCCAGGATTTATACCAGAATCTTGTTTTCCCAGGTTCTCAGGCCGGGAACCTACGTATGAACATGGCACCATTGATTGATGTCATTAGCTCTGAGGCCTTCAGTCTTGGACCAAGCCCTGTCAACACTCTGTGGCCTCTAGCTTCAGGGTAGTATAGCATGAGAATGCTTGGCTACTCCAGTCGTGAGTTCCAATTCCCCTGGTAAGTCTCCCATATCCTTGTCTCTCTCGACCATTACTTGTGTTCCCATGGAGAACCGTGATTGGCACCAGGGGCAACAAACACAGGCACTCATGAGATATGAGGGTATAAGGGTGTTGCACACCAACTGCAGGGACACACCAAGCACTCAGCGTGCTCTGTGTTCCTAATCGGCCATCAGTGAGTGTCAGCTCTAAGGAAGGCTGATGAAACTCAAAGTTTAATGGGTGAGCTACACACACACTCTGCATCTTCCCCATAGCATGAACAAATACTGTTGACTGTAGGCTCCCCCACTCCATTCACTGGACTCTTCTGCCAAATCTTCAATGCTGGTCCTTAAAACACGCCTGTCTGTTAGGAGATCACACACTGAAGAGGACTAAAGATGGGGATGCATCCTCTCCGCATAACCAAGGATTCCAAACATGTGGTCTTTGAGCCTTTGAAATGCAAACACGTTGGCCTCCCAGGTCTCCCCTTTCTCTTTACCTTTGGCTATGTGCTTTAGATATTTGTTTTTATTTTTAATTGTGTAGATGAGTGTGTATCTATCTGGAGTATGGATCATATAAGTACCGTTGCCCGCAGAGTCCAGAAGAGGATGGGAGAGCCTCTGGAGCTGTAGCTACCGGTTGTTGTGAGCCACCCAACATGGGTGCTGGGAGTCGAACTTGGGTCCTCTGCAAAGTGCAAAGCATGCACTTAACTGCTGAGTTCTCTCTCTAGCCAAAGGATTTATGTTCTAAATTGATGTTGTAAGTCATGAGACTCAAAGGCGATAATTTGTTTGAGGGTCTTTCTGTCCGATGCTCTTCTTGGGGGCCGCTATTGCCTTGTGTTAATCTCTTATGTTACAAGTTGTTGCTGCTCAAAGGGCAAGAGAGAAAGCCATTGTCAGAAGTCAAGAGCCAAGTTTGCATGGATGGAGTTTGTCTCCATTTGATCCTCTTGTGAGTGGAATAAGGCTGACTCCGTGGTTAAAGTCTTCCCCTGCCTCCTCTGTTTACCCGGCAAACCCTTGTGTGTGTGTGTGTGTGTGTGTGTGTGTGTGTGTGTGTGTGTGTGTAATGCTACTCTGATCTCTATTTGCACTGCTTGTCCCAGAGGATCCACCAAGAATCCACCTCTGGAGTAAAGCAGCCAGGGACTGAGCAGCTTGAATGTATATGCATCTATGCTTAAGAGTTTATCTCAGCTCTATATAGGAAAAACATTTGGATAAATGAAAACAAGAAGACACTGGCTGAAGTGAAATTGAACTCAGGGGAAAGAAAGTGATCCAGAAGGAGGATTTGCCTGTGATGGAAACCGTGTGCCCAAGAGTGATAAGCTGACTGTGTTCTCCTCGCTTTCATCTTCTTCCAAGTCCTTATTTGGAAATACGTTGACAACTTTTACAGAACACAGGATTTGACCTTAGTTCACTTGAACACAAAACCCCGTGCAGAAAAACCCTCAGACTTTAGCGTGTCTGTCGCAACGGAGAAATCCGAATGAAATGGCTGGTCAGCAAATAGTCAAGCAAAGGCATAGGGAGAGGTGAGAGTATGCAAGAAAGGAACAAAATGTTGTCCTAGAGACAAGAGGCCCTTGGCGCTGAAAATGAAATTTTCTTCTTGGAAATCCTCCTCTCCCACTGAGGGATCTGAGCGCTGCCTAACGCGTCTGAGAGGAGCCTAAGTTGGAAAGCGAAGAGGAAGAAAGTTTCCACTCTGAGTCCCCACCTTTCAAACTTATTTCCATTTCTTCACTCGGCACAGCCAGGATTGGATCTGAGTCTTGAGTCCACATCCATCTGGGGGAATCATTTGGCCAAAATAAGAAGATTAACAGATTCTTCCAAGATACTTTTATATTGCATTTTATGTGGCAACATCATCCACATTTTGGAAAGTCTTATTAAAGAATCCACTAAAATAAAGGTTCACACCTCCCAGCCACGTTGACCACAATGGTTTACATTGGTAAAATATTTCTATTCCCTCATTTACGCCATCTGACCATTTCAACTCAGCGCAGCTCCTTTGGAGGTAAAATGGAACTGATCTCTCCTGCCCACGAGACCCTTGCATAACTCTTTTATCCAACAGAAGAGTGTGTCTTGCTTGCCCACATCTTTCTGTATGACCTGTGGAGCTTTGTGGTGAAGATGGGCAGAAGCCACCAGCCTAGTACAGAAGAGGTCATCTAACCGCTGTAGTCCTCCAGGGCCACGGTACTGCCCCGTGAGTCATCGAAGTCAGCGTGAGTATTGATTGACATAGCCACTTCGCTTTAACATCTGAAGTTTGAGCGCTGGACAGTAAATAGGTATGCCTCTCACCAGACAGACGGCCACAAGCTGTCCTGCAGCTCCCATTAGATGGTAACAAAAATGCTTCTATTCAAATAAGTGTGATGGGGCTGGAGAGGTGGCTTATGAGATTCTGTGCTTTCCACTTGCCATAAACATGAGGACCCAAGTCTAGATTCCCAGCAACCCACACAAAATCCAGGCACGGCTGGCCTGACCTGTAAATCCCTAGGCTACAGGGTAGAGAATGGCAGGTTCTTAAAGCTCTCTAGCTAGCCAGTCTAGACAAACTAGTGAACCAATGTTGGTTTCTGGCTTCCAACTCATATACACATTGCCAGGGTGACTTACAGGTGTAGCCAGGTGTCCAAAGACTGCAAGATGTTGCTGCAAACCTCAGTTTGTCACAGGTGAATGTTTTACTTCGGAGGAACCCTCCGTTTCCAAAGGAAAAATGAAGGATTTGAGGCAGACCATTGCTGAAGTCCTGGCAAACTTGTACTCGAGGGATGAGCTCAATGAAAATAGAACCTCTTCTCTAAAAACCAAGGCCTAAAGCAGTAGACGTTGATGCGTGCTCTACAGAGCACTGAACACCTATGTTTAAAGTAGAGTGGTTTATGACGTTGGCAAGAGCAGATCCTTGTGGCGCTGACACACATCTGCTCTACCAGACTTGTTGAATACCAAGGCAAGGAGGAAGTGGTCCCCTCCAAAGAAGTCACAGGCTTCTTGACCTACAGCTTCAGACAGCATGAAAACTGAACTTGCTCCTGGGTTTCCCTCTGACAAGCAAGCACAGCATAGCCTTTTTCCTGAGTGAGACTTTCAAATCCCGGGCAGAGTTGACCATGGAAATATAATCCAGAAAATCTCATTTTGATAAATGATTCATTTAATCCATGGGAGACAGAAGGAATTTGAAAGTTTGACTTATAAACATTTGAGTGATTTGAGTGGGGCAGACTAGACAGTGACAGATGACTAGGTGCCTGGAGCTGTACCAAGAACTGTGTCTTCTATAATGGCTTCCTGTGTCGCTGAGGTGGGATGGGGAGCAGGTGCCGGTGGAAACACCATTTTTGTCCAAATGCATACTCTTTCTGTGGGGTCCCCTGGGAACTGCACTTGGCACATTGACTGGGCCTGTCAGCATTTGGTGGGGGTATAGTGGAGACCCCACAGAGCAGCTTATGAAGCACAGAGGGTGTTGCTGGCTATATAGGCCAGAATCTGGCATGGACCAGATTCATTCATCTCTCTCTCTCTCTTTCTCTCTCTCTCTCTCTCTCCCCTTCCCCTGCCATCTTTTTCCTAGACAAAAGGATGTTGGGATGCAACTACTTTGAAGGTTTTTCTGTTTTGTGTTTGTTTGTTTGTTTGTTTTTCACTAAAACATGTTTGTCTTTTTATCCCATGGTAACTCATGGGATTCTTCTGCTCCCCTGGGCTTGGCTGGCGAATCTTCAGCTCCAGTCCTCTCTTCCCCCCAACCCTTTCAATCATACCTGTGACTTCCTAGAGGGTCCAGAACACCCTCCCAGAACAGCCATCCTGTGGGATCCATGCAGCCTTCAGAAACCTGCTGGCTAGGATGGTTTCTCTTCTTAAAACGTTTTCATTGATGCGGAGATGGGGAGGTTTGGCCTTAGACAATACAGACATTATCGTCACATAAGCTGGAAAGATGAAGACCATAACAAACTCTGAGACACATCTTACCGTACAACCCCTGGTCTATCCTAAACAACGAATAATAGGACAGCAAAAAATTAAAAAAAAAATAAAATTTACTCTTCAAAAATAGTTCTGCTTTAAAATATTTTCTTTGTGCTAGTTCCCCTCTACACACACTAGGATATGCAGGTAGAAATTTTTCGACACCCTACATTCTCATAAAAATCACCTATATGTAAATTGTAAGCACCCTTTGCTAAGAGCCAGGTTCTTAGCCTCCTTAACACCGTGTACCTGGACAGGAAGCAGCAGAACTTTCTGTGTAATCTGAGGTAGATATCCACGCTGTTTGTTTCCTTGTCTGTCTGTCTGTCTGTCTGTCTGTCTGTCTGTCCACCCCTTTTTTTAGTGAAAGCCTTCTGAGTGTCTTGCAGAAAGACTTCTTCACACCTCCAACGTTTCGGGATTTACACAAGGCTCTACCTTACTTGGAACTTTCAACGGCGACCCCAGAGACGGCTGCTTCTATCAAATCTTTTTTCGACATTAAGGAACAGTCACCTACCACATGGATTCACAGAACAAGTGACACGAGCTGCTACAAGCTTTCCCTCCAATGCCATTTCACACGCACCTGTCCGCCTGACTGCTCCTTGGGTGGTGACCGGGATGGAGTTCCTTTTAGTTAATGTCTCTGTCACACTGTGGGACTTACCACAGGACTGAATGTAAAAGCTGTGGTTTAGCTGATTGTCTTGGGGAAAGGAAATAGTGGGGAGAGCCCAGTACATTCAATGGTTCTGACACAACCAGGCTGTGTGCTTCCATTTTCTACCTAATACTAGGAAGAACATTTTGGAAGAAGGCCGGGGTCCTGGGTGGAAATTGGGGCACTGATAACAAGCGTATCTAGAGTTTTGTTAACCTTCTGGGCATTGTGTGGACGAGAAGCCAGAGCGGAGAGGGTAGGGTCCCTGCAGACTCGGCAACGCTAGCAAGTCACTCATGACACAGAATTAAGGAAGGAAGGTTGGGTTCCTGGCCCAGGCCTTCAGCATCAGAACTGGCATGCTATGGCCGACTCAAACCGTGTGCCCAGTTTGCCTCCACTCCACCTGAAACAGACAAATTATTAGCAGTATTATTTCAACTCTGGATCGACAATCTGCATCAGGCTCTGGAATGTTTGGTCCTGGGAGCCAAGGAGAGCATTTCCACAGACCTCTGGCATTTCCACCCCCTTCAACAGTGGAATTCTGGTGACTCTGTGTCATGGTGACTTATGGAAGTATTTGATCACAGGTGACCGTACCAATACCCATCCTATCCTGAATTGGTTGTTCTTCCTGGGGACTGACTGGGAGGGTCATCTCACCTCCATAAATTTCTCTTTATGTAGGTAATGTTAATCGTGCCTTCAGGATTCACCCTCTAAATCAAAACAGTCTAGAGGACGTCCCAAATGTCTTGGGACTTCTGTGTTTTGGCTCAAACGATCTGAAGCTGTTACTAGAAGGAAAGACCTTTCTGTAGTTTTCCTGGCCCCTCCAGGACTAATAAAACCTTGAAATCTTGCAGCAGGAAAATACACTCGTGTTTCAGCACTGAGTCTTAAGGTGCCTGCTTGGAGCACGGCCAGTGTTGTTCCCACAGGCAGCCCCAACGGGCGGTGGTGGACCCTGGAATCTGGAAAGTGGGAGAGAACCTGCCACTGTCAGCTTAAATTACTGTCTTAGACACTGATTGCCACTCCCAGCATTCCTGCCTAGCCAGCTCTAAGGTCATAGAAGGGTCAAGGTTTCCATCAATCTAACAACGGCTGCAGCGAACTCTGATAGGACAGTGGGCCAGCTCACACTAACTCTGGAAGACAGAGACCTCCACAGCCAAGAGCACACAGTGCAGGGAAGACTGCCTTCATGACTCACGGTCATTACGGAGATAAATTTCTTCTTACATTGAACAGATTTCTGTAGAACATTACAAGGCACGTCGCCTTCTTTTTTTACAGACCCTGACATTTTTCCCCTGTCAATGGTTTCTTAATATCCAGGAGAAAGAAAGCAGACATTTGCCTCGAAGCTATGGGCAATCCTCCCCTCCACCACTACCATCTCAGGAATTCTAATTTATCTTATCTCCTCAGACACACTACCAGGAAAAATGTCAGACTCATTTTAAGAAGCCAGAAGGTCATTTGAGTTCACATAGGAGACGGGCAAATTTTAATTTGCTTTTGCAGCCTTAATTTTGGTTAAAGACTGTCCTATAAAATAAACCTGAATAATAATAATAATAATAATAATAATAATAATAATAAAACTAGACATTTCTAGAAGCACAGGCTCCCTGCTGTGTCACAAGTGTAGGAGGAAAGGGGTTTGAGGAGGTGCTCTGATGGAAGGGTTAGGGGAGGGCCCACTATGGGAACAAACTCAGATGAAACCCAACAGCTTCCTGCAAAGGAGACCGCTGTAGGCTACACCACAACTCATGGCTTTGGAATATCACCTGTCACCTTAGAAATACCCCCCAAACACATG
>NC_046167.1:77850178-77937678 GCF_011064425.1 Rattus rattus
ACACACGTATACACATGTACAACCATATGTGTATATGTACATACACATATACACATATACACATATACATGCACAGATACACACATGCACACACATACACTCATGTGTGTATGTGTGTGTCTGTGTGAATGTGTGTGTGTGTATGTGTGTATGTGCATACATGCACTCCTTCACATCTGTCCCAGCTATCACATGTAACAACTTGTGTGTTACTGCTGGGCACTACACTAACAGACCACTCTAATCAAGCTGGCCACGCTTGAATGGCATTTAAAATACCCCAGGGACTAGGGGAGGTGACTCAGTGTATAAAGTCCTTGCTACATAAGCATCTAGATTTGAGTTCAGAACCCAGGATCCACATAAAAGCTGTGTGTGCCCCTGTCACCTGAATGCTCAGAGGTAGAGGTCAGAAGACTCCAGGCCCTGTCTAACTAGTCTAGCTCAAACGGAGACATTTCAGGACTGTCCCAGCAGGGCAGTAGCTTGCTCTAGAGAATTTGCTCTAGATAGTAGTATAAACCTACTCTTACTATAAGCACATTACAGTAATGGGTGGATTGGTGTAGACAAGCCCTTGGTAGCCCCAAGTTCACTATCCAGGAGAGACTGAACAGTCAGGGGCATGCCACACACTGACACATTCATCATCAGGTACAAGAAGTTACACGCTCTTGGTTCTCTTCCCCCTCAACAAAACAAAGTCCAGGATTTAAGTTCATGGGGCAAAACCTACCAGATTCCTGTAAGTCAAAACACCTGCCTCTTTCCACACCATGCCGTCTGTGTGTAAATCCCATGTGTGTTCCCACCACCTGTGTTTTTATTCTCTGTGGCCCATCATGGCTCTGCCTCCATTTCTTAAGCTTATGGTGGGAAATAATTTGTACCGTTGATCCAAAAATATACATAATTTTGAACACATGACCTTTAAAAAGCAGAATTCTGACTTTCAACTGCTCTGGGCATTTCTGTGGTTCACGTTCCTTGACCTTGGGAAATTTGGTATCTTAAAACCTGAGTGTCAGAAAATGGGGACAACTCATTCGGGGTCTTCTTTGTGAGCTTTTGACAGCTTTCAAGAGGACTTGCACACATCACTGTTGTATGGATGGGTATCCCATGGCAAAATGAGGCCCTCCATGTCCTTCCCTAATCGAAACTGCATTGTCTCACATCACAGCATGACTGCAGCTCTTTGGAAACATTCTCAGAACTCTTTGGAGTTGAGCTGCATTGACCCAAATCTATTCCCTCCTTATGTCATTGTCCCAGCCTTCCATGGGGAGAGTGCACCCTCAGCTTAGGTACAGGATGATAATCTTAATCCTGGGTCTTAATAATAGCCCCAATACAGCCTTGTGTGTAGCTGTGACCTATCAGGCAGAGCCTCTGGACAAGGGCAGGCAGAGATTCTAACAAAGGAAATACAAGCTCTACCATAGCTGCACTCTCTTATCTCAAGAGAGATTCCGAGAGGCTCCCCAAGCTCTCGATGACATTGCCCACCTCTCACGAAGCCTCAAGCACCTCTGACCTTCCTTCTTCTAACCTTTCACATTTCTTCCACCTCAATGTCTCCTCCAACTCCTGTCTCAGTCCACTTTGTGTTGCTGTAACAAACTTCTGGATACTGGCTGAGGTATAAAAGAGCAGATTTGTTTAGTTCATGTCTCTTTGAAGACACCCCTCCCCCACCCCAACTATACTGAAATAGGTCAGACAGAATGGGCATAGCCATGGACTGGGTAAGGTACATTGGGTGGCTTTGTTGTTTACCAACCTGCTTTCACAAGACACCTTGCTGGATCTATATTAATCCCTACCCAGAGTGGAGTCTCCATGACATAATGACTTCTCTCAGACCCTATCTCTTAAAGAGTCTACTGTTTCTGGGTCTGAGGAGATGGCTTTTTGCTAAAAGTGATTTCCTTTCAAGTTTAAGGACCTGAGTTCAGATCCCCAGCACCTAAATAAATACTCAGTCATGGCAACTCCCATTGATACTCCCAGTGATAATGGGATGAGAACAGAGACAGGAAAACCAGGAGCTTGCTGGCCAGCTAGCCTGGCCCACTTGGTAATGTTTCAGGTCTATGAGAAGATTCAAGTCTATAAGATGCAAAGTCCTGCCATGCAGAAGGAACTGTGTCACATGGTTCTTGCCCCTGGAGCAGAGAAGCAGGGCATGGGCTTCCACAAATGTTGACAGTTACTAGACATGAGGCGTGTTTGTATAATAATGTACAGAATTTACTTTATCTTCCTCCTTTGGGAAATATTCTCCATGACAAGGTTATTGGGGAATGTTCTCTTTGCCAAGGTTGATGACTCCATGATAATCATAGACAACACAAGTCTGGGAGGGGAGTGTGAATCTAACGTCCTTAGCAAGATGGCAAATGCTGTGACCTTCAGGGCAGCTCCTAAGGCTGTGGGAAATAACTCTAAAAACATGAGTTCAAAAATATATAAACAGGATTCCTCAACTATGCAAAATATAAATATGCAATATGAATTATATGAGGGGCTTCATGGACCCAGAAAACCAAAACACAAACAAACAAAAACAAAAAACCCAAAACCAAAACAAACAATAAATCAAAACAAAAACAGAGGCAGATGCACTATGAGCCAGCTTGTTAGAAAGAAATTAAGGAAGGAGATAAAGAGATTTGGAGGGTTGTGATCTCAGGGCAAGATCCCACCAGCTAAGTTTATTGTTGGCCTTACAAAAGCAACAAATTCCTGAGTTCAAAGTAAGCCTAGATTGGAGCTAGTTTAGGTCCATGCATGGCAGGAATGGTGATCTTATTCCTGGAACTCACCCAGCTAGCTTATTGTCTGGGCTTACAAAGGTAGGCAGATCTCTGAATTCATTGCTATGATATATATATATATATATATATATATATATATATATATATATATATATATATATATACACACACACACACACACACACACACACTATCTACCCCTCTACATGACTATGTACACTGAAGATCAAGGTTCCAGCACACAAACTTTTAGTGGACACATCCACAGCAACCCCAAATCTATATGGAAATGGAAGAGAGACAGACAAGGCTAACATGAGCTAGGAACAGATAGAAGCATTTTGGCGAGCAGCAGGATAGAAAAGAATGGGACCATGAGGAGATGAAAATGCTCAGTTAGCAGGACCAAAGGCTTGGTGATAGAGTCACTGATGCTATAACCGTCCACATGAAATTGGAAACTTTCCTACTTGATGTCATTTACTGTCCCTGGGGAGACATTCTCAATGAGGTCTGTGTTTCCAGGCTCTCTTAGGATGTGAGCTGATCCTGAGAATTTTCCTGGCTGCAGCCACTGATAAAGCCTGGGATTTTGACTCTGCTGTGTTTGTTTCCGGCCTCTGGAGCAGCTGTCCCGAGTCATCCCATTGGGAAGAGGACAGTGAATATTTCACTATAGACTTTCACTTGGGTCTTAGGGAGTGGTTTCCCAGAACACTTCTACTTCCTGTTCACCATGTTTCTCACACCCAGGACCACCTTTCTGACTTGTGTGAGACTTGTCCTCAAGGCCATCTTAACCTGAGCAACTGTGGCCCTCATACATGAGACTGTTATAAGATCAGATATGTTGAAACCCCCTTGAAGAAAGAACAAAGAGGAAGAACAAACCTTCCCTGAGATTCCAGCCACTTACCTCCCACCACACCAAACACAGTCCTGTCCAGCTGCACTGGTCTGGGAACACAGGGCAGGGGACAGCGTAGGGTACCTAGGCGGTAGAAGACTCACTGAATAGATTGCTCGAGTTATACAGAAAACTGTCACCCATACAGGTAGGGGTGTCTTTGCAGTGATCTGTGGGTCCACCCACATTCCTTGCTCATGGAAGTCAACTCACTGTGTTACCAAGGCTGAACTGGGGTGGACTCATTTCTTGGTGTGTTGGTAGTGCCCTGTCCGAGGCAAATGGATGTTTGTTCATGCCTCTCCAGATAAAAGCCACTTAAGATGGGCCCAAGACAGAAAATGGCTCCATAGTTTTCTATCTAACAGGACAAGCTTGACTCCTACTACTCAGGCAGCCTGGACAGAAGCTATATACCTACCTTGTTTTGACAGTCACCGTCACTTTCCACACTAAAGAGACCTGCTCTCTATACTTCTTGCTGTTGTTTAGATGTTTTGCATTTCTAGTTCACTTAAAGGGTATTTTGAGCTGAGTCACCTTTTGGTGACCTTTTAACTGACTTACTATTCTAACATTCTGCCCTTCAATGGAGAATTGCCAGATGCTTTCCAAGGATTTTTCAAATCTAGACTACCATGTCTGTAAGACCCGAAGTGCTTTATAGAGATAGTAGAATGTGAAATGATGGTGCTTAAAATCAATGGGCTATAGGTATATATGCCCAAAATTTTGTTGCTTTTAGCATTTTTTTTTTTTTGGACAATGAATGTAAGTACCCACATGGGGAAACTCACCCCCCCACCTCCTTCCGCCAGTTCTCCCAGTCCACCCAGCTCCCTGGGCTGAGTGTATACATTATTATTTTGCTGTGGCACTTTCCACATCTTGTTTGAGGCTGGTTCTCTCATCGCCAAGGACCAGCCTCAGCTTGGTTGGGGTCCTGAGGAAGTAGTGAGAAGAACAAGTCTTGAAGTCAATCATGGGGTGCAAGCTGACAGTCTTGTGTTCTACCTGAGACAGCCCTCCACAGGACTCCAGACAGCTTCTGTGGGATAGCTCAGCTCTCACAATTGTTCATTTGCAGCTAACATTTGCTTGAAGCCATGTTTGTGGAGATGCGTTACAGTGAGAGTTGTGCTTCTTAGATTTTAGTTTTAGGGGGTATAAAAAGTGCACGAGATAACGTTGTTGGGGATTGGTCCTAATGCTTTAAATGAATCCGGACCCCCAAATTGAGAATCTACTTGCCCAAACACTGAAGGTCCTTGTCCCCAGTTGGTTTTTTGATCTACCAATAAAGAGCCAATAGCCAATGGCTGGGCAGGTAGACTGGAGCAAGACCTTTAGATTTGCATGGCCAGGAACTGGGAGGAAGGAGAGGGAATCACCATGATTTAGAGGGAGACAGATCAGATTTAGAGCTGCAGAAAGAAAACCATCCAGAATGTAAATGAGAAGGAATGCATCTCCCAGAAGGGCGTCCCAAAAGCATCTTGGGCAGCAAAGACTAGGGAGTTGCCCAGAAGGAGCCAAGGTAACAAAGATAAATTATATATAGAATTAGAGGGCATTAAACCAAGATTCCAGGAGGGAAATGTGTGTTAGCTGCAGGGAGGATTAGAAAGAAATGCCAGCCTTGAGATAGCCAAGGCATTTAAAAAATTAACTGGTGTATCTCTCTCTCTCTCTCTCTTCTCTCTCTCTCTCTCTCTCTCTCTCTCTCTCTCTCTCTCTCTGTGTGTGTGTGTGTGTGTGTGTGTGAGTGTGCGTGTGTGTGTGTTCGTGCATGTGTGTCTTTCATTTGAGTATCCATGGGGCTCGGGTGGGTTGCTGGGAGAGCAACTGGTCAGGAGCCAAAGCAGTACAGCTAAACTCACCACTATATAACCTTTTGTATCTTTGGACCCTGTCCCCTAAACCCAAGACTTTGAACATACTAGTTTGCCTTAGGTCCTGTGGATTTTCTGGCTCTGAAACACCCTAGGGTGTTGTAACTTTTCCAGAGTGGCCTTTTCCACCAGCATACTTCACTGCATTAGTTAGACATTCGCCTTTTGTTTATAATTAGATTTCAGTTCAACTTTTCAAACATTCCCTTAAGCCTGGTTGTCCCCAAATCCTGTGACACTTTGCCCTGCTTCTGCCCATCTCCCCGGGCCCATCTGTATGTTTTCCTTGTAATGACTGTCAGTCGGCACCGATGCTAACCTCCTCAGCTGAGTTTCATATTAGAGTGCCCCAGACTGGGAATGTTGAATAATGGAAAACTGGCCTTTGAGTAGAGTCTCCCAGTCTCACTCCACTCACACGTGCCTTATCTCTTGCCCAGACGTCTTCAGATGTCGTCTAGAAGGATCTGTGTACCAGCTACAAGTTACAGTGCCTCTCTGTCCTCTGTGTGCCTGCTGCTGGCTCCTGTTTCT
Organism: Rattus rattus; assembly: GCF_011064425.1. Classification (NCBI taxonomy): domain Eukaryota; kingdom Metazoa; phylum Chordata; class Mammalia; order Rodentia; family Muridae; genus Rattus; species Rattus rattus. The sequence goes on from NC_046167.1 coordinate 77,856,292, forward strand.
CCATCTCTCCATCTTAACCCTCTCAGCCTCTCTCTTGTTAAAAGTGATCTCTCACCCATCATAAACCAACTAAGAAACTGCTTTTGAATTAGAATTCCTCAGAATCAAGGAACCACCCCCCTCTCTTCTCTCTGTCTCTCCCCCTCTCTCTCTGTCTCTCTCTGTCTCTCTCTCTGTCTCTCTCTCTCTGTCTCTCTCTCTCTCTCTCTCTCTCTCTCTCTCTCTCTCTCTCGCTCTCGCTCTCGCTCTCGCTCTCTCTCTCTCTGCTGGATATATTTCTGCCAATAGCAAAGTTCAACAGAGAACACCTTGACCCACATTCCCTAGGTCACAGCCCTCTGGATACGACTGATACGGAAACAGGGTGGGAGGCAACTGTCCAGCAGCCAATGCAGACCCAGTAAGTGCCTCAGGGTCTTCTCAGCACATAGCCCAGGCTGGCCTCACACACTCTCTCATCTTGCCTCTGCCTCCCGAATGCTGGGAAAACAGCTGTGAGCCGCCAGGCTCAGCATGGAAATACAAGGCAAATTCTAGGCAGAGGAACAGTGAAGTGGAACATCAAGACAGAACCACGCTGTCTGTCAGATTATTCTAGCATCTTCTCTAATCTTTTTTTTTTTTTAAGGCAGCTTTGGAAGTTCCTGATTGTGGTAGCAGTAATTATTGATTATCTTTTGGATTGAAAATAGGAACCTAACAGAACGGAAATACAAAAAGCTATAGAGATCCCCACACTTCACCATTCTCCCAGACAGTGGACTTTGGTGATTCCTCATAATGGGAGCTCCAGGCACAGGGCTGTGTCCCAATCCCACCTTCTCTGGGAGATGACGCGATTACTATCATTGTCGTGTGTGTGTGTGTGTGTGTGTGTGTGTGTGTGTGTGTAAATAATGACACACTGGTGTCGTCTTCTATTGCTGTCCGTTTTACAGTCTTAAGACAGAGTCCCTCTTTGAACCGACACCTGCTTCGGGGGCCAGGCTGGACAGACAGCAAGTGTTCTTGACCTGCCAGTTGCTACCGCCCAAAGCCCAGCTCACAGGCATCAGGCAAAAGCAGCCATGCCGGCTTTCCCATGGGAGGGCCACGGATTTTAACTCAGGTCCTCATGCTTGTGGAGAAGATGCTCTTACCCACCGAGCCACCTCCGCAGGCCCCAAGCTCACTTTATTCTGAGTTGTATCAATTACTCACACACTCTTCTTCATGAGCAGCCTGCAAACCCTCACACCTGAAAGTCAGCCAGAAAGAATGTGCGTGGGTCTGCTGCTGCAAACAGAGCAACACAGAATGCACAGTTGCTCTCTTGAAAGCTAATTTGTGATGCGCCTTCCTCTTCGGTCAGTTTTTCAGAAGTCTCTGTCCACTCAGCCTCACTGCCCTCCTCACTTGATATGGACAGAGGGATGTGAGGACAAATCTCAAAGGAGAGCTTTGGAGTCTCATGTGTGTGTTATGTAGTTGTGATAAGTAATCGCCAATGATTCCCTGTTTGGTGGCATGGCACTTCGAGTGAGCATGGGTGTGTCTGAGTGTCTATGTGTGCGTGTCTATGTATCCCTGTGTCTGCATCTGTAGTGTGTTTCTGTGCATGTCTGTGCATGTGTCTGTGTGTGTGTGTGTGTGTGTGTGTGTGTGTGTGTGTCTGAACGTGTGCCTTGTGTCTCTCTGGGTGTATGTATGTCTATGTCTGCATCTGTGATATATATTTGAATGTGTGTGTGTGTGTGTGTGTGTGTGTGTGTGTATGTGTCTGAGTGTGTGCTCTGTGTCTCTCTTGGTGTATGTATTTTTGTGTCTGCATCTGTTGATGTGTATCCAAAAATGTGTGCCTGTGTATGACATATGTCTCTGTTTGAGTGTGTGTGTCTCTGTGTGAGAGTGTGTGTGTATGTGTGTGTATATATATGTGTACATGTGTGTATGTATGTCTGTATCTGTACCTGTGGTGTGTGTCTGAGTGTGTGCCTTGTATCTCTCTGGGTGTCTTTGTGTCTGTGTAAGGTATGTGTCTATGTGTGTCACTGTGTGTCTGTGTCTCTCTGTTTGTGAATGTGTTGTGCATATATTATATGTGTTCTGTGTATGTTGTATGAATTTTGTATGTGTAATGTGTGTGTTTTTATGTGTGTGATGTACATATGTGGGGGTGTGCACCCACCCACACGTGTTTGAAGGTCAAAGATTGATATCAGAAAGCCTTCCTCAATCACTTCTCCACTGTATATTTTGAAATTAATTAAACTTGCTCTTTCGCAATTTAATGCTTGTGTATAATGCATTCTGATTGCGCTCACCCTCAGCCTCTCCTCGTTCTCTCCCGCCACAGTTAACATCCACCCTCCTCTCTACAAGCGCCTTCCCAACGGCCATGTCTTTCTGCTTTAGAAGCCACCGAGTTGAGCCAGTCTGTGCAGCTGTAGCTTAGGACCCTGGTGCGATTACCATTTGGAGTACAGCCAAAGACAATGATACCCTCTGACAAATTCTAGACAGGGGGCCATTGCCTTCAGTCGTTTATCTGCCTCATTGTTTGGAACAGTCTCTGATTGCACTTGGCGGTTGCCATTTTGGTCCAACTGGGCAGCTAGCAGGCCCTCAGGATCTGTCTGCCTTTGCTCCCCAAGGCTGGGCTTGCAGACATGCCAGGCTTGCCTTGTTATGTGGGAGTGGGGTTGAGTTTACCCACTGAGCTGCCTCTGAAACGTCAGATCCACATTCACACAGTTCAAGTGCCCACTTGCTGCCTTCACACACTCGATTCCGACTCCTCATTCCCGAGCTAGACCTGATTGGCTGGAGTTTAATTAACCCTGATTTCATATTTTCCACAGGGAGGGAGAATGTCAGAGTGAAATAGTCTAGATTTGGAAAAGCTTAATGAATCTCTTTCTTTAATTATGTTGAGTTAGACAGTGGTTTATTAATCAGTAAAACATTTTATAATGCTGTAAAGGAGCTGGAAATTATCTCAGAGCCTCGTCTAGTTAAGTTGTCAACACAGGAGTGTTCAGCCTTGCCTACCTCTCCCAATCTCTTTTTCTTCCTCTTTTTCTTCATATCTTTGAAATGGTCCTGAGCATCCATCCATGTATAGTATTGTATGTGTATATGTATATGTATATGTATATGTATATGTATATGATGTATATGTATATGATGTATATGTATATGATGTATATGTATATGATGTATATGTATACATATGTGTATATGATGTCTATGTGTAGGATGTATATGTATATGTATACATATATGTATATGTAATGTATATGTATATGCATATGTATATGGTGTATATGCATATGATGTATATGTATATGATGTATATGCATATGTATACTATATGTATATGTATGTAGTATTGTATGGACACTTGGCTCAGTCAGCGGTATAAAGGCAAGGAAGCTCTGAGAGGGAACGTGTGCCTCGGGAGACTCTGGGAATTCCACTGGGAGTTGCTTGTCTTTGCTTCTAGTCTGCTTCTAGATTCTCACATATCAGCAAAACCATTGTTCCCCAAGTTTGCTGGACTGCAAGCATCCCCCAAGACCCACTTGCTGCATTAGCAGATCCAGATAGTGAAGCAGACTTCCAGAGAATTGGCTTGGCAATCTATGTGGGGTTTGTTCACTCTCTCTGTGAGTCTGTCTGTCTGTCTGTCTCTGTCTCTCTCTATATATATCTCTCTGTTTCTGTCTCTATCTCTGTCTCTGTGTCTTTGTGTCTCTATCTCTCTGTCTCTGACTTTCTATCTCTGTCTCTCTGTCTCTGTCTGTTTCTCTCTGTCTCTCTCTGTGTCTCTGTATCTCTCTGTCTCTGTCTTTCTGTCTCTGTCTCTCTCTGTCTCTGTGTCTCTGTGTCTGTCTTTCTGTCTATGTGTGTGTGTGTTTGTGTGTGTGTGTGTCTGTCTTTCTGTCTGTGTGTGTGTGTTCCTGTGAGGATGTGGGTATAGGTGTGGCAAAGGACAACCTCGGGTGTCATCTCACTTTCTGCCTTGTTTGGGACAGGCCCACATGTTGTTTGTTACTTCATACCTCATGGCTGCCTATGAGCTTCTGCAGACCCCCTTGCTCTAATTCCCATGTTGCCACGAAGAGGCAGGGATTGCAGACACCTGCTGCCTCGCCCAGCTTTCCATGGGGTCTGAGTGTGTGGTCGAGTCCTCATCCTTGCCCTGAGAGTGCTTTACCTCCAGGCCATCTCCCCAGCCCAGAGATCTTTGTTTTGGAGGGAGGAGGTGGGTCTCATGATCAGCAGAGTTCAAGGCTCACTGGAGGAAGACATTGGCTCTGGTGACATGACCTAACACCATGGTCCAGGTGGGACTCCCAAGGACCAGGGCTGGTGTGCAGGAGAACCTGACACCTGTATTCACATCTGCAGGCCCAAGTGACGTCATTCCCAGGCTTAGTGTCCATCAGAGTATGAATTTCCAGTTCTCCACCTTGTGTCACAATATCCTCTGTCAGTAGATCTGTGGGTCTAGAGGACTGTGGGCTGCCTCCGTAGGGACCAGATGGCCTGCAATGTCTCTCTAATGAGCAAGTGTGCCAGCCTGGTGCCAGGATGTCCTTGGTACAGGGGGATCACCTTGTTGCTGTCTTTTGTTCACAGTGGTATTCTCGGATGTGTGTATGTGTGTAGCGTTGCCTCCGAAAGGCAAGCCCTGCCACCCATCTCCCAGTATTCGGATCACTGTCCGTGGAAGAGCAGCAGCCGCCACTGGAAACCTGTGTGAAACAGATGCTTTATCAGAACCTCTGACTGCATGAACAGGAGTTCCAAAGCCTGAGGCCTCATTGCACAGAGCTCTAGGTGGACCTCAGGAGTTCCAAAACCCGAGAGAGCACTAGTTGAACCTCCTTGACTAGAACGAATGGAGCCACCGCTGACTGGAGAGAAGACGTTGCTTCTGAGTCCTTCTCCATGCACTTATCTCTTGCACTGCGGCTATGAGCTGATGTGCAGTCTGCAGAGAACTGAGGGGGCTTGAACTGCCAGGAGCCAAGGGGAACTGGCAGGAGCTGGCTTTCCGCTAGTCAACAATTACATCAGGAAAAGCAGGCAGGCTTCGTGGCTTGCTCTCTCTTTAAAAGAGAAAGAAAACCTTGAAGTCTTAGTGAGGTGTTTATCGGCTGAAGACGCACATATCCCTGGAAGGGAAGTTGATGTCCACGTTTTGTTTTTACTACTCAGGGCTGGGAAGAGGGTTCAGTGGCTAAAGCTCTTCCCCTGCAAAGGTGAGAACTAGAGTTCAGATCCCAGAGCACATGTAAGTACAGGGGACAGGGAGACTCAGTGATCCCCGGTACTGAGGTGCACAGACTGGATTTCAGAAGCAAGCTGGCTGAGCCCGCTGAGCTCAGGGTTCAGTGAGAGAACATAGTCCTTTTTGCTTTAAGATTTATTTATTTATTGTATATAAGTACACTGTAGCTGTCTTTACACACACCAGAAGAGGTCATTGGATCCCATTACAGATGGTTGTGAGCCACCATGTGGTTGCCAGGAATTGAACTCAGGACCTCTGGAAGAGCAGTCAGTGCTCTTAACCACTGAGCCATCTCTCCAGTCCAAGAGACTATATTTCAATGAACACTGTGAAGAGGGATTGAGGAAAACACCCCACGTCAACCTCAGGCATAACCCCATGCATGCAATGCACACATGCAAACATGAAAGCACAGGTCTTCAAGTCTCCGCACATGCATACAACACAGACATGCAAACACATACCTACATACATGCACACCACACCACCCCCATTCGTTTCACCATCACTATTCTAAAAGAAGGTTGAAGACAGGTTTCCCATCTGCTCAGCCAACAAAGAAGAATTCAACACAGGATTCAGTGCAGAGCACAGTCTGTCGGTTCAACACTTGGGTGGGGTCAGTGCTGCAGTTTAAGGCTGGTGTGGACAGGGGAGCCACGAAGGAGAATCGGCTCAGACTCCTAGTGCACGAGGCTCAGGGTGAGCTGACCTCTCCCCTCCCTGAGGGGTCTGTCTTGGGCTTTCAGGTTTTCTAATTAACTATTAACGAGGCGGCCGTAATTTATTGAATAGGGCAAGGCAATCTAGCTGAGCCTGGAGTTGAGTTATGTTTCCTGAGGGAAGAGTTGGGAATAAATCACTCCCTCTTTAATTAGTAGCTTTGGGCTGGCCTGGTTGAAATGACAGTGCAAAAAAAAAAAAAAAAAAAAAAAGCAAAAGCCAACAGTTCTGCCAGAACCCAGCGTGGGCCTCAAGCTCTGCTCACTGAGAGATTTATGTAGTTGGAGGTGAGATCTGCCTAGCGACAAGAGGGACCCAATGAAATGTTCTCATACTGCTACACACCGCTGCAGGAACCTAGAGGCAGGATCTTTTCGTTCAAAGCGAAAAAAGCCAGGGAACGAACGCTGGAAGTGAGGGAGCAGCCATTAGCACGTCTTCTGATCCTTAGTTTCATCTTTCTCCTGCAGGTCCTACTACCAGGGCCCTTTCTCCTCAATCCCATTTTCTTTCCTGTCCACACTGTTTGACGTTAAGTGCCTCTGAGCTAAGTGCATAGCACTGGGTAGGTGGGCAGCATGTAGACACACACACAGTGCCGTGCGGGTCGGTCACCCTTCATTGGCAGCGTGCTATTGGATGCTGGGATAGAGGCCATGAAAAGGAGACTCTGAAGTGGGCCGTAGATGATGTCGGAGAAGGTCTCTGGGATTTCAGGAGAAATACACTGATTGCACTCAAAAGTTCCACAGAACCTCAGCCATGGCCTCCCACACCCGAAACTGCACAAACGAAGAGCTCATCCCAGGGTCCTGGTGCTTCTAGGGGTAGCAACTGTGTCCCTGGGGTCCCAGAGCCAGCCCTGCACTGTCTGGTGTCAGAGCCACGATCCCTGGCTTAATATATCTTCCCTTCCCGAACTCAAACAACAGAGTGGACCTGAAACTCAACTAACTAAACCAAGTGACCCCAAAACTCATGGATTACACTTTCTTGAATGTATACGGGATTTTAGCAGCAAATACATTTGACTCCTCACATTTCTTTCTCCTGAACTTTCTGTCTGGACTCCCGCGTCTTAGCGGGATGCCAGGAAGGGGCGGGACACCACCTGCAGTTTCCAGGCTGATGGTGTGGATTTTATTAACCACCATAGTTGTTCCTGCCTCCTCATTTGAAGGCTCATGTGAAAGGCAGCTTGAAGGTGTCCACTCAGAGCTTCCAGCCCTTGGCGGGAAAACGCTCCCAGCTTCAGAGCTCAGAAAGGCAACGCCAAAACTGCTTCTAGGGAACACTTGTTGCTTTAACAAACCCGTCTCCGTTTGGCTGTCGTTTTCATTTTATAATTAACAGCACCAAAACCCTTTGGTGCCTCTATGGCGTGCGCGCTCTCTCTTTACTTTGATTCTACTCACTTGGTCAGCAAATACTGTTAGCATTTTGTCTAGGCTCCGCCCACAGTTACCTGGCAACAGCCAGATGTACCTGGCAACAGCCAGATGTGCCTGGCTCACTATAAAAGGAGCTGCTTGCCCCCTCCTCCCTCTCTTACTCTCTTGCTTTCTTGCTCTCGCTCTGTCCCCTTCCCCTCCCCTGCCCATTCCCCTCCCCTAATACTTCTGCGATCAAACCCAATCCCAGGCCGGTCTCTTTCCTGTGTCTTGGTGTGGAAGAGAACCGGTCTTGTCTCCCCCTTGATGAAGGCTGTTCTTGCCCACCTGCAGCCAAGAAGGCAGAGGCAGCCTCAGCTAAGGCTGCGCCCTAGGGGAGGGCGGCAGGAGGCGGAGGCTCCAGTGAGGAAGAACAGACCACTAATAAATCGCACAGTCATTACCCTTTATGCATACTTCTTCTAATAGGTGTTGCGGATTCCTGCCTCCTAATAAGGAAAGGAAGTGGGAACACATAAATTCTCTCAAGGGAGTCAGACAGCCCGAAGCCACGTTCGACAGCTGCAAACGTTACCATGCGCACACAAGCAAAACAGGGCTTTAAAGAGCCATCCAGGGCTAGATTCTGGCAAGGTTCCCTTGGATCTAGACTGTGTTTTTGCATTGCTTCAGCCGAAAAGGAGAGCATTTCTCCCTCCTGCCACATGGGCTGGGCTGATTAAATAAACAAGGACATTAATTGGTGGAAAGAGGCTTTATTGAATACATCCCAAGCCTTGGTCTTTATCCCAGAGATTTATTTGTTTGCCTGCTGGAATGTTTAGTTGTTTACTTAACTCATCTCTCTCTCTCTCTCTCTCTCTCTCTCTCTCTCTCTCTCTCTCTCTCTGCCATTCAAGTGTTGGCACAAGAAAAAAGCATTTTGAAATTTTTCTCTGCATTGCCACCCTGCCACGAGTCAACCTTGAGCTTAGTAACACTGGAGGTTGCCCTCCCCACCAGCTTCTTTATCTTTTAGAATTTGCTTTTCCTGGGGCCATCTAAGACTTCGTTGCGGATAGGCTGCCCCATATGTACATGGTGACTGCAGAGAAGGCATCCAGGGCCCTGTTTAACAGGCTATTACTCCATTCCCCCACCCCCACCCCCGCCCCCAACCCCAGGGTTTATGGGTTCACAGAGAAAAATCCGAGAGAATAGGTAGGGCCAGGGTTTAAAGGGGATTCAGAAGGCTAAGGCGGCAGACAAGACTTTGCTGTCTGTTTCGATTTTGACCGCGTTTTGGCTTTGTTAATTATGATGGAGTCTTTCCTGGGAGTTCCGGTCAGTTTTCCCCAGGGAGAGCTCCAGGTCCTACCTCACGGCTTCTTTGTTTCATCTAGTCTGGTTCACGCCTGCATGGCCAAGGGGAACAGTGTGTGATTCTGAGCTACTTCAGACTTCGATTTCAGTAGAGTTTTGCCCTGCTTTTCACCAGCAGATGCTAGGATGCTGTAATGAACCCCCACCCCAAACCTAGAGGACTAGCAATACTCTATGGTAGGACAGGATTTGTGTTCCCCAACTTTTTTTGTATGGTACCTATTAGCATTTCTTCTAGGCTCCACTCCATAGTTACCTGGCAACAGCCAGATATCCCCGACTCAGTATAAAAGGGGCTGCTTGTCCCCTCCTCGTGCTCTTACTCCCTTCCTCTCTGCCCTCTCTGCCCTTCCTCTCTCCATCCATCTCTTCCCTTTCTCCACGTGTTCATGGTCAGCCTCTACTCCCCATAAATAAACTCTATTCTATACTATGCCCACCGTCCTGTGGCTGGTACCTTCTCTCTCTCTCTCTCTCTCTCTCTCTCTCTCTCTCTGCTCTGCCTTTGCTCCCTCAGTTCCCCTGCCCATGCCCTAAATAAACTCTGTTCTATACTATACTATACTATACTATACTATACTATACTATACTATACTATACCCACCATCCTGTGGCTGGTACCTCAGGGGGAAGCGATGCCTCAGCATGGGCCTCCTTCCACCTCACCATACCTCACTCTACCAAACGTATCCCTGGCTTCCTCTTCTTTTCTATAAAACACAACAGCACCTCTCCTGTGAAGGGCTTCCACACACCTTCAGAGAGAAGCTCACTCCAAACAAACAGAAAAGCAGGCCGCACCTGACCTCAGCACTCCACCAGGCATTTTCTTTTCTTCCGTTTCTCCAGTTAGTATCGAAACAAAACCAAGCTATCTGACAGAGTCACACACACCTAAGGTCCTAAGATTTCTGTGGAAGGAAGCTTCAAGCCTTGTGGTCTCCACAGAGGTCTAGGAACAGCAAGCATCCTATGACGGCTTCAGATTCTGAGCACAACTCCTACGGAACATTCCAGTGATGTTTACTGAAATGTTGATGCTGTTGAGGCCTCAGCAGATGCAGCTTGGTAGTAAGCGTTTGTCCCAGTGCACAGGCTCCAACCCCGAGCTCCAGCACCACAAGAATAAAGCAGCAAGGTGTGCGGTCTGACTGGGTGCCCACAGGCTGGGCAAATCCTCCCTTTAAAATAACATTCCACTAGAATCTATTCCTTGTCCATCTGTCTGTCTTTCTCATGTTTCTTCTATCACTTATGTAACCAGTGTCTGTCTATTATCTTCAATCGATGTATCTATCATCTATCATCTGACAATCACCTATCTATCCATTATCTATGTATCATTTATCCATCAATCTGCCCTCTATTTCTGCATGAACACACACACACACACACACAAACATACATACATACATATGCACACGCATACAGACACATACACACATGCACAAACACACACACACACAAACATTTATACACACACAGTCACATACACACACATACATATGCACACACATGCACACACAAACACATACACACATACACAGACACATACACACACAAACACATACACACACAAACACATATACACACACACAGTCACATACACACACATACACACACATGCACACACATGCACACACAAACACATACACACACATACACACATACACAGACACATACACACACAAACACACACACATATACACACACGGACACATATACACACATACACATATACACACATACATACACGCACACACACACACACACACACACACACACACACACTGAGTTATATGTGCATGGCACATCCTCCTATTTGAACATTGCTTACAAATCAAGCTGCCATCAGTAAGGAAAAGCAGAAATATGGAGACACATCCTTCCAATGCTGCTGATGTATTGTTAGATGAAATCTCACAGACTAAGGATTGGGCAGTTACAGAGACACACAGAAAGTGTTTTCCTTTATGATATTACTATTACCTTGATTTAGACTCACGGAGTTTGGTTTGTGTGCACACCATACAAAGATATGAAGGAGCCCTGTGTAAGAATTAATTGGAAAAACAAGTCCCTTTCAGTGACCATCTCGAGGAGCAGGACTACTGGTGTAGGGAATGGGGGCGTTTGGAGAGACATCTCACCTTGCTTGTGCTGTTTCTTTATTAAAGTGGATGGTACCCACGATGCAATAGTATGCTATCCTTCAAGTGATTCCGGATGTCTCAAACATTTACTAATTTACCAGAGTACTGAGCTCTGAAATCTTTAGAAGCCCTTGTGGTGCCCAGTCATTACACTGTACAGTCACCATGGGGACAAGAGCACCTGCCACCTCCCCCTCCCCCACAAGACACTGCAATGACCTTCCTGTGTAGGTCTCCACACCACCCTCCATCCCAGAGAAGTGCAAAATTCTAACCTTTAGTCATGGTGGTTTGAGGCATTCGCTAACAGTTTTTATGGGCTGCTTTTGCTGTTAGTTGTGTGTGGACTGAGCTCATGCACATGAGCGTAGTGCCCACAGAGGCCAGAAGAGGGCATCGGATCCCTTTGGAGTGGGAGTTATAGGTGATTGTAAGCTGACAGACTGGAATGCTGGGAACAAAACCCCAGGACTCTGAAGATCTACCCTTCTAGTTAACTTCAATGCCGTTATCTATAGTCACTCTCACCATTGAACAGACCTTCAGTGATGATGGAGACCAGTCTCTTACCTACTGTTTCCTTTCCAGGTTCCGGAAATTCGACTCTGACCTTCCATGACATCTGTCTTTTCAGAGTCCACAAATGAGTGAGATCGCGTCCACAGAGTGGAGTACTATCCCGCCATGCAAAAAAGGTCTGTCACATGCAGCGACATGAATGTACCCTGAGGATATTATGCTGTGAGGATATCAAAACATAGAAGGACCAACTGTAATCCTTATCAAATATACACCATGTTTTGGTTTTGCCTAAGAAACAGTCCTGCCAATGTCCCCTGGGTCTACCATAGTGGAAGATCACATTGATTCCACATTTTTGAAGTCAGATACATGGTTGACGGTGTAAACGGAAGTCAGGAGTATCTGCTAAAGCCCTGCACTTTCAAATGGATGTTTCTGCGCAGATGCACAGGGCTGACATGTCCTGTGCTGACCTAGTTTGCTGAAGGTACAGTTTCTGCTCCAGTCCCTGCCGTCAGACTCCTTGTCCCGCTTCTTCCTACTGGGCCACAGTTCACTGTGAATCACCCCAGCTCACTGGGATTAAATCATCCTTTTACAATGATCAGCTGTCCTGCTATATTTAATTTCCTCAAACTTTCTCCTGTGGGAGGAAGCAAAATGCGAATGGGCTTGTCTTGTAAATATTTAGAAGGATGAGAGCGGACTGTTGCAGTGAGGGTCTGTTCCCTGTCAGCGGAAGTTGCCTTGTGTAGTGACCAGCCAAAGCCCCTGGCTCTCAGGATGAGCCTTGTGGATCAAGAAAGGGCTTCAGTTTCTAGAAAGCACTCCACTGCTTTCCAGAGGAACTAAGACGACGACACAAAAAATAACTGTGGCCCACAAATAAATTCAACAAAGCTAAATACATCTGCAATGTGATTTTGATTGTTATATACAAAGATTTAATTTTCATCAGTGTGGATGTTTGAACTGTAAATGCTCTCGTTTCTCCCAGAGATATCTAGCTCCTGGGAAAACCTCTGGAGCCCAGCCCAACACAGCACATATCACATTCACACAGTAAAAACCGTGCATTGCTGAGTGTAAGTGGCAAAAGGTGCACCAGTACTTCCCAGAAGCTCTGTGAGATCTGACGCCCTCTCCTGACCTCTAAGGGTGTGTGTGTGTGTGTGTGTGTGTGTGTGTGTGTGTGTGTGTGTGTGTACACATGTGTGTAAAAATAAAAGTTTAAAGAATTTCATCTCCTGGGCAGTGATCAGGGACATATCCAGGGTTATCGAAGGTTATTTCTTTCAGAGGTCTGTGTTTTTACCTCATTGGTTACAATTTTTCCCCAGGGTTTTGTGTTTGGGGGGTATAATTATGTGCAGAATTGTTTTCATAATTTCATTTTCATTACTAATACGTAGAGTAATTGATTTTAATAGTCACCTTCTCACTTGCAACCTTAAGAGTTTATTTATTGGTTCTAATAACTTAGTGACCGTCTAGGGACTTCTCTGCCTAAGATCATCACCTTCTCAGGATAGGCAGGGGTCCAGTCTTCTGTTCCACTGCAACATCAGGAGGAAGTGGCTAGAAGCAGCACCCATGCCACAGGAGGACTCAACTGTTCTGAGCAAGTCACTGCTCAGGCAAGGGAAGCCACCTCGGACTGCTCACCACAGGGAGGGAGCCAGTCAGTCAAGAGGCAAGATGGCATGGCGGCAGGGTTTGACCGCAGGTGCTACCCAATCAAAAGATGGCAGTTACTGGTGAAAGTTACCTTAACTAACAGCCTACAGGAAAAAGCTTGCACGGGTCCCGGAAGTGACATCAGTTATCTGGTGTTCTGCAGGGTGTAGATGTTTCTCGCCTCGCTAATGTGTCTCTCATTCATTTTCCCCCCTTAAATTGTGGACCCTCGCTGGTAATATTTTAAAGTTGTGTGCAAGCATTTCTTTAGAGAGTGGTGGCAAAGAAAACACAAAGAACAAGTTATTCCACCAAATGACTTCAGAAGTATGAGAGAGAGAGAGAGAGAGAGAGAGAGAGAGAGAGAGAGAGAGAGAGTGTTCAGGCAGCAGGTCCCCTCTGCCCACTCCCAACGCAACTGTGCCAACGACTCGCACACTCCCACCATATCTCAGAAGAGGAAATACACTGGTTCTCCTTTCTGACTGGTCAGAACACCACACTGTTAATATTTTCAAAGGGGCCGGAACCTCCCCACCCCACTCTACCCCCCACTGCCCAGCATCCTAAAACAATGAAAACATATAGCTAAATGCTCCTGATTTCCAAATTTTGAAATTGATTTGCACTTTGGTTTTTTTTTTTTTTTTTTGTAAATCATGTGGGGCGTGTGTGTGTGTGTGTGTGTGTGTGTGTGTGTGTGTGTGCGCGCTCGCGCACCTAAGTATGGATTTGTACTCATGGGACAGTGACTGGAAGCCAGAGGCACTGGATGCTCTTGGGGCTAGTGTTGCAGGCACTGTATTCCAGACACAGTGGATGCTGGGAACCAGAGTTGGGTCCCCTGAAAGATTGGTAGCCTCACAGCCATCCTCTCCCGCCACTTACTGTTAATTTCTGAATTTATAAGCACAAAACAAGTCCTGAACTAGCAATAATTAGATGACAGTGCCTTTATGATTGGGAGAACCTTGTTTCTCATAGTTTCTCAATGTTGCACATAACTGATTTGTAAGGGAAATTTTGTAGCATTTTTACAGTACATCCATAAAGCTTTTTGCTTTCATCAAAGGCAAATAGTTTTCTCAGAGCGAAGGAGACCAGGGGTGGATAGAATTGGTTTCCGGAGAGACCAAGGTGAGATTAAAAGTTTGAGATTGAAGCCCTTCTCTCCCATCTCCAGAGAACAGAAGAAACTAACAATTAATTGATCACTGCTAGTCAATAGTTTAATCAACTATGCCTGTGCAATAAAGACTTCACATTAAAAAAAACTTTTTATATGAAATCTTTATAACTCTGAGAGCTTAGCTGAACTTACAGAGGTCCTCCCATGTCCGCCACCCACAGGTCTAGTCTGAGGCACCTCTTTTCCTGCCAGCTTGGAGCAGAGTGGTCTTAAGCCCTGCCACATGCAACTCCTTTCCCCTGAGGAATCTTCATGAGTTCCTTGTACGTAGGTCTATAAACTAGACATACAAATCAGTTATAGACCATAAATAAATTTATTTTAAAACGATTCTTTGGTACACATATAATGTCATCACTTATTATAGAGGGAACAAATCACATTAATAAAATAGGTGTGGCCTGTTTTGCATAAAGAATTAAATCGTTGCTGGATATTTAATACTGGGATGGAGGGCATCTTCAATATTCTTCAGAGTCAACAGATGTGCTGATTTTACAGTCATCAGTTAGCTTCTTCACACAAATATGTTCTTAAAAAATGGCAGAACTATATTTAGGGTCATCTAAAAAGAAGATTGATGATTCTGTCCTAATTCCAAGCTAAAAACTCACTAAGCAATTTATGACAGTCAAGTCAGCAACTTAAACGGAAAACTTTCAAATCCAGAGTGCTAATGGAGTAAATCCAAAGACACACTAATCTGATGCCTGCTGAAGAACAATGGCAGGGAAAATATTAAAATATTTGTTCTCTGTAATTGAACTATTTCATTTCTATAAAAGCAAAAACTTCATGGACCTACTGTAAAAACACCAAAAGTGCCCCCTTTATCATCAGCCAGTAAAGAAGGGAGGCTGGAGACGTGGCCATATTGGGTCTTTTGTTTTTTTAATTAAAATATAATTACACTCCTTCCCCCCTCTCCTCCCTCCCATGTTTGTCTCCCTTCCAAATTCACGGCTTCTGCTTCTTTTTTTTTTTTTTTTTTATTTATTGTATGTATGTGAGTATACCAAAGTTGTCTTCAGACACACCAGAAGAGGGCATCAGATCTCATTACAGAGAGTTGTGAGCCACCATGTGGTTGCTGGGAATTGAACTCAGGACCTCTGGAAGAGCAGTCAGTGCTCTTAACCACTGAGCCATCTCTCCAGCCCCTGGCTTCTGCTTCTTCTTTTTTTTTTTTTTTTTAAAGGATTTATTTATTTGTTTTATGTACAGCATTCTGCCTGCATATGTGACTGCAGGCCAGAAGAGGGCATCAGATCCCATTACAGATGGTTGTGAGCCACCATGTGGTTGCTGGGAATTGAACTCAGGACTTCTGGAAGAGCAGTCAGTGCTCTTAACCGCTGAGCCATCTCTCCAGCCCCTGGCTTCTGCTTCTTTAACTCTCATTACAACATATGCATATGAACGAATCAACATACAAATGTTATCTACTGAATCAAATCAGCTCAGTGTTACCTGTATGTATATACTTTTAGGGCTGAGTCCTTGGGGCTGGGTAACCAATCAGAGGGCTCAGATAACCAATCAGAGGGCTCATCACACTCTTTCCCCTCCCTCATCAATCGTTAATTGCCTACAGCCCCCAGTTGGGATCCCAGTGAGATTTCCTCCGTCTACATTGGGGATGTCAGCTGCTGCTGGAATTGTTTAGGTCCTGGTTCGGTAGGTGTGTTGTTGAGATTTCCTGAGCATAGCTTCCCTGTCATGGCTGGAAGGCACACTCCCACAGCAGACTTCCTGACCCTCTTGTTCTTACCGTCTTTCAGCCCCTTCTTCTATGATGTTCCCTGAGCCTTAGCTGCAGGCACTGCATTGCGGGTGTACCGTGTCTTCTTCCACTCGCCCCCGTTAAAGACGCCTCCCCATATTTTTCCTATTTCCCCCTCGTATCACCTATATCTTCAGCATACAATAATCTCAAATCTGAGTGTCCTACGGCATGCTGGCACACGCAGTGGGAGAGGAATAAGGTGCCTATTTACAACCAAGGCTGCAGCGAAGCTGTGTGACTCAACACATGTGTGAGCCCTGCCAAAACACCCTGGAGTCGTTTTCCAATTGATTTGACTTTGGCTGCTGCACATACAGACACCTTTTTGTTTTATCTGTTTTGTTTGATTTATCCAGATGTTTGCTGATCCCCACACACTGCTCCACAACGCTATGTAGGACATTTACAGTAAATGTTGGGTAGGTCTAAAGGGCTATATGCTCAGAGCTGGAGTAGAGGTTGGTCATTTGAGACTTCATCTCAGATGCCCTTGGGATAGTCGATAGCAGAACTGAATTAGAGCTCACGGGGCAGCAGGCAGGCATTGACAGCTTTTCCCCCAACAGGGCATGCTTAGGAGTTCCTTTCTTCCTAGCGGAGCAAGACCCTTCTCTTCTCTTCTGAATTCCCGGAAATGCGTTCCTCTATGGCCATGGGTCCTCGGGTACACGGGAAAAGGAGAGAGACACCATGGCCAAAGCAGAGACAGCACTAAGAAGAAGAGTTACTTTAAAATACACTTAGTAACCAAACAAACGGAAAAACTCCAGACCAGATGTGGCTCAGCCCTTAAAGGTGCTTGCTGTACACACAGCCTGAGCTCCACCACTGGTAGAAGAGAAGTGATTCCTGCAAGCTGTCAGCCTCCACACACGCCCCATGGAATGTGTCCCCTCCTTAAATAAATAAACAAAAGCCTTTGACTGAGTTACTGCTGCATCATCCTTGCCATAGAGTCTAGTCTGATTGATTGCAGTGGCTGCCTCATGAGGCTGTGCCAGAGTGCAGGGACACAGTGCAGCGATCGATTAACCATGCCTGATAAGATCGTAGGTATCATGAGCAGCCTGCTGGATTTTTTGTTTGTTTGTTTGTTTGGTTGGTTGGTTGGTTGGTTGGTTGGTTGTTGTTTTTCTTTTTCCCTCTAAGGAAATCAGCTGTGAATCTCCTCTCAAAGGTGACTGAGATTTTTGCAAAGCAATTAATGTAAAGGAAAGTCTAGGGAGGGTACTGATGGGGCGGGGCTTGGTAAACCTTTGTGGTGTAGATAAATACTCTGACTCCGAAGAGAGGGAAAAGAAAGAGTAACGAGGAGCAAGACAGAGAGCTGACTTCGAAATTTAACCGCAGTTCTGTAGTTGCAAATACCCCTGAATAAAATCTGGGGGAAACGCTTTGAATTTCCCACCCTGGGATACTCATGGATGCTGTGATTCTAGCAGGCCCTTTGCATTCCGACATCCTTCGGAGCAGAGACTGACATGGTCTCAGAGAACAGTGAATTCAGAAGCTTTCTGGGCTGCCAGTCTGCCTGGGACACATGGTCTGAAAGGAAAGTTAGTTTCTTATTTTCCCTGACTGCAGGAGTTGCCCCCAGGAAGCTCAGATACAGCAAGCAATCAATAATCAACATCTCTTAACTGGTGTTAGGATGGGCCAAAGATCTGAGGAGTACAGGATATGGATAGGGCTTATGGAAACCCAGGGCAACAGTTTCAGCTGATGTGCCCCAGGAAGGAGTCAGAGCAGGTGATGGAAAATACCAAATGCCAACCTTTGAAGTCTCAATGGTGTGAGGTCTCTACGTAGAGCTCTCGAGGAAGTCAAAGGCTGCCTGTGCATACGCTAACCTGAGAATGTTCTGGACAATGTCTTTCTTCATCTTTGTAAACAAAGAAGACTGTCAACTGTCCGTGACTCTAGATTAAATGATGTATGTGGTATTCATGTAATTACATGTATATACATGTATAGCTACATTTTACCAGCTTGGATGTATATAGTGTCTTGGGCATCCAGCAGCAGAGTTCTTTGGTGTAGATTAGAAGTCAGTTCTTCGGTTCTAGATTTCTAACTAAACCTTCCCTGTGAGTGGAGAAGAGACTGACTTCGGGCTGGAGAGATAGAACATGAATCCAAGAAGGCTTATAGGACTTAGGACAAAAAAATCAGGGGAAGCAGGAGGACATACATGACAAGAACGCCTTCCCTTCCACACATATACAGCACTGGGATCCCTGTCCAAGGTCACATAGGATGACATCCCAACTGTCCACCATCTAGGATTAAAATGCCTCAGTCAGGCCTGAGGAGATGACTTGGTGGATAAGACCCTTGCTGTGAAATGCCTGACAACTACATTCAAGTCCTAGAAACCACATAAAAGACAAAAAGGTCCATAAAGCTGACCTCTGACTTCCATATCCCCACACCAAACACACACACACACACACACACACACACACACACACACACACATACACACACGGAGAGAGAGAGAGGTACACATACACACACACACCACCAGCATCATTATCATCACCATCATCACCATCATCCTACTACTGCTGCTACTAACAACTTCAACAACAACAACAACAACAACAATAATTAGTTTTTAACAGAATTCTGGAGCCAGTGGAGGACCCGTGTCACGACTTGGTGTCACTATGGTGTCAGGATGCTGTGTACTTGTTGACTGTGCATCCGAGTGTAATTTCTTAGGCTTTTTCAGTCTGAAAGAACCGTTTAATTGACTTCAGCTGCAAAACTGCAGAGATAAAGGCTGGGGGCCTGGGGCTAACTGTCCTGGGGCTCAGGCTTAGCTAAGCAGCCTGAGCTTCAAGAAGCAGGAGCTCTTGATTTACTATTACACCATGATGGATTACCTGGAGACTCAACCTCCAGGCAAACTGCGATTAACTTGACCAAAGACATCTGGGAGAGCCATCCATGGTCTGGAATTATGATCTTAGTAAGCTACCCTGAAACTAGACAATGTGGAACTGCCTTTCTGAAGACGCCAGCCAGGAGCCTGGGTAGGCTAACCCAGTATTCTCCTTCCTTCCTTCTTTCCTTCTTTCCTTTCTTTTCTTGAAGCTTGTTGACAAACAAAAACAAAACAAAACCAACAAGGAAGGGAGACAGCTGCCCCAGTGACTGTCCACAAAAAAGACACCATGACTTCCCAGCTTTGTGTAGCTGCTTCTGAGAGAGAAGCCTTCTTGTTGCTGGAGTCCTGGAGAAGAGCAATTAATGCCTGTGTGATTAGCGACTGCCAAGGAAGGCCTGTCAGAGCCACGGACTAAATATACAACTCGATGCCTGAACACTCACATGCTCACAATTAGCTGGGCTCTGCTGCTGGATACAGGGAAGCTGGGAGGTGCAAGGCAGGGGCTGGGGGAAGCTTTTCTCTGGCTGTTATCATCGTAGGTAAAGGTCAAAACTGAAGGCATGGCGGCCCTACAGGTGCCCACACCCTAGCCGTCTGCCTGAAGCAGCCCCATTTGTTCTCAGGGCCTTGGGAGCCTCCCAGCTTACTTGGTGCCTCGGACAGAGTTAATGATCCAGCAATGGCCACAGAACTAGGACTTGGAAAGACACTAAAGACATTTTTAAAATTTAATAAGTCTCTCCCTTCCAAAGGAGCCTTTCAGGAGACTGTTTAGGCTTAAAACAGAAAACTTTGGAGACGTGCCCTCTCCTCCACCACAACATGCCAGTCTCTAATCCTGGTCAGTTGTCCTAAAGTGATTTGAAATGACTCTAACGGGGCCTTTGGAATGCCAGACCTCGTGGTACAAAGAACAAAGGTACATGACAGTTCATGTTCGCTCGGTACTTGGGGGTTCTCGAAGTCACGGCAAGGAAGGAAGTAGAAATATCTAGGTGTATAAAATCAGCCAATATCAAGGCCAGCCAGGAACAGGCAGAGAAAAAAACTCCCCCTCCCCAGGAAAGAACGAAAGCTTTCCTCGTTCTAAAAGTCTCATCAAGTTCATCCTCCTAGAAGAACATCAACATAAATTAAGGGATTACGTTTAACTCCGAAGCAATAGTGGAGGGCATTAAACAGCTTTGTAAACATTGAAAATCTTACTAGAGTTTAAAGCTTTCAAATGAATCAGAAGCATTTACCTTTAACAACAGATAAGCATAGTAGGTACAGACGGCCTGGCATAGTAGGTACAGATGCTGTTGGCATTCCGTCTAAGCTCCACCCCCACAGTTACCTGGCAACAGCCAGGTATGCTGCGCCCCACAGTTACCTGGCAACAGCCAAGTATGCCTGACTCACTATAAAAGGGGCTTCTTGGCCCCTCCTCACCCTCTCATTCTCTTGCCCTCTTTCCCCCTTTCCCTTTGTCCCTTCTCTCCCCATTCCCCTTCCCCTTCCCTCCACGTGCTCATGGCCAGCCTTTACTCCTCCCCTCTTCTACTCTTCTCTCATTAAACCTTTCCACATGGAACCATGTTGGCTTTGGTGTGGTTTGTCCAGACCTGAGCCGAGATTTCTACCCCAACAGATGCCCTTTGCTGTGACAAAGCAGCTGACAGAGGAAGACAGTTACTGTGGGTTGGAGGCTAAGGAGACACTCAACTCATCACGGAGGACAAGATGTGTGGTGGGAGCATAAGGTGGGAGCTGGTCAGGTGATGCCCCAGGAAGCCTGCGCAGCTTGAGCTGGTGCCCAGTTCACTGTTTCATTTTTATTCAGCTGGGATCCCACCCAGTCCGAGGGATGGTTCCACTCACAGAAAGAATGGTCTCTGTCTTCAGCTAACCCTGTCAGGATACAGCCACAACGTGGGGAGGCATTTCCAAGGTGATTCTAGATCCAGTCAAGCTAACAATGAGGAGCGACCGCCAGAGCGGAGGAGGGATGGAAGGCTCTGCAGTTACCTGTGGGGTAGAGACGGGTCTCCTACTCTGCCTTTGCTGTTCTGTCCTCTGGCCTGCGGATGGATGGCAGGACCTCTCCTGATTCCCGGGCACTTTTCTCATGCAGGAGTCTCTAGAAATCTTCTCCGTTTCTGCCTTCCATCTAGGCTCTTGTCAGTTATTTCATTGGCTTCTGCTGGTGAATTAGGGGAAGGGAGAAGGAAAGGGGGAGGGGTGGAAGCCAGCATAACTGAAAAAAAAGGGGGGTGTCTGAGCTCATAAATGAGTCACTAAAGATAGTCCCTTGAGCTCGTAAATTTATCACTAAAGATAGTGTGTCTCCTGGCCGGTCTTTAGGCGTACCATAACAACAGAGTGGTTCTCATTAGGGATGCTTAAAAGGAAAATACACATGCTCCCAAATATTTCTCCCCCATGTACGCTAGTTCATTTTTCATTATTATAATGAAACGCATGATGCTGGATAGTGTTTGGCCTCTGCTGAGGAACTCACCAGTGGAGCATCATGGTAAAATAAATCTAGGAGGTGGAGATCACAGGGTGACACAGGAAACTGAGGAGGGGCTGGGTTTGTCCTCCGTACTCTCTTCCAAGAATGATTCACTGTTTCATCAGAACTGGACCAACTCCTTGTAACAGTACCCGGGCGACCCAGCCACTTGATTGCAGCAGTTAAAGGCCTCATTGCCTCTCACCGGGAACCAAACCTGCCAGAGATAAACCCTTCACACCCACACTCCTGGAACCTCCGAACCATAGCCTAAGAGAGTCCTGAAAAGTTTGAATAAGCAGGTCAATGCTGGACTTGCAGTTTGGACCCTTAGAGATGTCGATGGCACCGCAGAATAAAAGGGTTTATTTCTGAGACTATGAAGTCTGCATGGGTCCCTGTGCAATTTCAAAACAAGGATTATCACAGCAGTGAATGTCAACTTGGGCCCAACTCAAAATTTTAACATGTGTTTCCCTTAACACATATATTTTTCTGTGTGTGTTGAAAGAATGATTTCATTTCTCTTGAGTTGGCTATTTCCTTTTCTTCTGGGTGTGATCTCTTGGAATCCATGTAGGGGAAAGGAACCAGTAAGTGACCTCTTTTGTGGCCTCCTGTGGCCATCCGTCAATACCTTTTCCCCTGTCCCTAATTCCCCAGAATGTATAGGGAAGCAACAAGAAAGTCAACAAAGTACCTGCTATATAGACCTGAGGACCTAGGTCCAGGTCTCCAGCATCCACATGAACAGCCACGCATGGTAGGGTGAGCTTGTAATCTCAGCCTAGTGGAGGGAGAAGCAGGCCATTGGCCGGATGGCCTAGTTAAGGCAATGAGCTTCTTTAACAGACTTGGTCTTAAAATAAAAATAAAGTTAGAGAGCAAGATATAGCAAGATACACCTCCTAATATTTCCTAAACAGTTTCATCAACTGGGGATCAAGTATTCATATAATATTAGCCTGTGAGTGTTGGAGTTCCCACGAGCATCATAGCGGACAAGGAAATGACACACAGGGGGTGAAGAATGGAACTCAGTTAGTACAAAAACTTCCAGAGTCTGACCTCGTGGTTTATTTTTCTTACACATTTAAGCACAGTGAAACTGTGGGGGGA
This sequence comes from Rattus rattus, assembly GCF_011064425.1. Lineage (NCBI taxonomy): Eukaryota > Metazoa > Chordata > Mammalia > Rodentia > Muridae > Rattus > Rattus rattus. Next base: position 77,878,891 of record NC_046167.1, read on the forward strand.
AAGTCTCCATGTGACAATTATCATGACAAAGCTCCAGGGATATTTATATCAAAACTCCCTTGCAAAGCACACCTCTATAGCAAAGCACCTGTGGTCTTTACAGTAAGGAGTTCTATTGACTGATGGGCAGCATTGACCACTGGCATTCCATAACCAATTGAGGGCCCAACCCCCAGGAAAGACTGGCTCTCCCACTCTCAGTAGTCTTTAATTGCCTATAGTTCTTCGTCTATGGCTGGGGCTCCATGGGCTGTCCCCTCCCTCCCATGCTATCATATCCATTGGTACTGTCTTTCTTTGGATCTTGTTTAGGCAGACATATTGTTAAAGTATCATGTTGTTCCCTGTGATTTCTAGGAGACAAAATCTCATAGACCATTTCCTGGTCTTCTGGGTCTTACCATCTTTCTGGCCCACCTTCTGCAGTGTTTAGGAGCAGCAGTGTTGTAGATAAATTACCTGGAGCTGAACATCCCAGATGATAGAGATGAACATCTCAGATGATGGAGCTGAGCGTCCCAGATGATGGAGCTGAGCATCCCAGATGATGGAGCTGAGCATTGAACATCCCAGATGATGGAGCTGAACATCCCAGATGATGGAGCTGAGCGTCCCAGAGGATGGAGGTGAGCATCCCAGATGATGGAGCTGAGCATTCCAGATGATGGAGGTGAGCATCCCAGATGATGGAGCTGAGCATTGAACATCCCAGATGATGGAGCTGAGCATCCCAGATGATGGATTGAGCACTGAGCATCCCATATGATGGAGCTGAGCATTGAGCATCCCAGCTGATGGAGCTGAGCATTAAGCATTCCAGATGATAGAGCTGAGCATCCCAGATGATGGAGCTGAGCATTGAACATTCCAGATGATGGAACTGAGCATTCCAGATGATGGAGCTGAGCATTGAACATCCCAGATGATGGAGCTGAGCATTCCAGATGATGGAGCTGAGCATTGAACATCCCAGATGATGGAGGTGAGCATCCCAGATGATGGAGCTGAGCATTGAACATCCCAGATGATGGAGCTGAGCATCCCAGATGATGGAGGTGAGCATCCCAGATGATGGAGCTGAGCATACCAGATGATGGAGGTGAGCATCCCAGATGATGGAGCTGAGCATCCCAGATGATGGAACTGAGCACTGAGCATTCCAGATGATGGAGCTGAGCATTGAACATTCCAGATGAGGAGCTGAGCATCCCAGATGATGGAGCTGAGCATTCCAGATGATGGAGGTGAGCATCCCAGATGATGGAGCTGAGCATCCCAGATGATGGAACTGAGCACTGAGCATTCCAGATGATGGAGCTGAGCATTGAACATCCCAGATGATGGAGCTGAGCATTGAACATCCCAGATGATGGAGCTGAGCATACCAGAACCAGTTGTTCTTTGCATTCTGACTAGTTGTGGTTTCCTATAATGGTCTCCATCTGTTTTTCTTTAAGTTTCTTTGATGAGGAATGAGAGCTACATTTATCTGTGGCTATAAGTATTTGTAATGCAGTTAGAAATTGTGCTGGTCTAGTAAATTGGTAACAGTAGACTCTCCTCTAAGATCCATGAACTCACTAGCCTTGAGCTCACTGATATTTTTGACCTGGCCTCTAAAATTTTTTTTTGTCTCAGGCGCTATAGATTGAGGCTCCAGCACTTACAGCACAAGAGAACAGGAAAGGCAGACTAGGTACAGCTTCATCTCCTTTCTCTTCCCCTGCAGCTCTCCTGGACCTGGAGGCGTTGGAAAAGAAAAGCCCCAAACACACAAGAAGTAACCCATCCCCACAGCCATGTACCACCCTGGCTAGGTTAGCATGCAAATGCAGATGGTTTGAAGCACCCGGTGGCTCCCCAGGGGGGCCTCAGCCAGGGAAGCAACTAGCTATGACAGGTCAGCCCCCCAGGGGAGCTCGGGATGGAAAATTCCAGGTTGCGTGAACAAGCAGAGGGAACTTTCAGTTATCTATTTAAACATGCTTGTTTTAAAAAATCATATTTCCCAGTTCTGTGAAACTAATGCAACCCAGGGTACTGACCACAGCCTTCTGCAGGTCCACCCCTGAGTCCCCAAACAACAGAGAGGTTGAAGGAAATAGAACCTCTATCCTTCCCACTGCTCAGCCCCAGACTCCTTTGACTGTGTCACCTTTATCACCCCCAACCCCTCAGCACAACCTTCACTGCCTACTGAGGGTCCCACCGTCCCCACTTTTCCTCCAGCATCTAAATCAGAACTCATACACTCAACCTCTACCTGTCTGGAACCCGTCTCAGCAGGCCAGCTGGGTTACACAGACGGCCATCTGAAGTCCCACACTTGCTTTCTGTGCATCTCAGTAAAGTTCAAGAGCCACCAATGGCCCACAGAACTCCATCCAATTGGTGCCTTATGATCTCTCCAACCTCATCATCCCCCCCTGCACCCCATTACCCCCACACCTTCAAACTCATGGCTCCTCCACCCCAGGGCACCATTCTTGGCCACCCTACTTTGTTGTGAAAGTTACCTTCTCAAGGACACTGGCCCAGATCTCCTACTGTGATTTAAAAGTGTCCCCCAAATTCCTATACTGGAACCATCTCAAAACTCATATGCCCATGGTATGTGTAGGCGGAGGCTCAAATTAAGTTGTGATGAGGTCATGAGAGTGGAGCTCCCCAATGGCATGGGAGACTTAAGAAGAAAAAGAGGGACCCAAAGGAGCAGTGTGCTGTCTCTGTATTAGGGCCTCCCCAGGGGCTGAATGGGGTGCGACACCGTCTCTGACAAGCTCATGGACACCCCACTCTCCAGAACTTATAGGCAATTAAACCTCTTCCCAAATATTCCCCCCTTGGGTATGTCATTATAGCAATAGCAAGCTGAAACAACCTGTGAAGCCATGGCCTGCCTTCTTTTTGTATCTCCTACCGTGCTCTCTTTCCCCAGGCAGCCTAGACTACCACTCCATTTTTTTTCCCTCCTTGCTGTTGCACATTCTACAGCAACCAGAAATTAAGTTCCCTAAAACCTCCCCCTGCCTTGTTCCTTTGGCGTTGCTAATCCAGACGACTTAGACTTGTGAAGGAAGAAGCGAGAGCCAGACCCAGGAGAAGGGGAGGAGGAGCTTCACGATAATGAGGACCAAATTTGTTGACAGTCCAGGAAGAAGCGCAAATTAGGGTTAATGGAGCATTAAAATGGAGGTCTTACGTTTTCGTAAATGAATAAGCACCTCAGAGGTGGGGTTGTGGGGAGGGCTTGATTTAAGGACAGTTTTGTTCTCTGGGTTGACTTCATGCAGTTCTAAGGCAAATGAACCCAATTCAAAGCCCCGCTTTTCAGAAATAAAGGCAACCCTCTGCTCCTGACCCCCTTTCCGAACTCTGGTATTTGTTTATCCAAGCAAATGGATGGACCCGTTAGAGGCAGGTTTCTTGGAATTCTGCTTTAAAGTTGCACGTTGGGATCCATAACTGCACTTAATGACTGCTATGGCCAACTAAGCACGTGGGATAACTCCCAAAGGGAAGCGGCCTGGTACTCAGCACAACCCGACAGTGGGATTCTGATGCTGTAAGGAAACCTCCAGTCATCTCCTCCCCAGCTGTTTTAAGTCTCAGAGCTGGGCATTGTGAGTCAGGGATTCATTCCTACAGTCAAGGTCACTGGCATCTGCTGGGAATAGTCAAGTGGGTAATCTCAGAACTCTGCCCACGGGGCACATGGGGGAGGAATCCCCATCATGAGAGGACATCACAATTAGGATGGGGGTGAGAAGGCAAAAGAATAGGGAGATGGGTGTTCTAGAAACATAACTTTGGTTGAAGAGAGAAAACCATCTGACACAGAGCACTGGCCCCTTCCTTCATCCGCGAATACCACCTCATCCTGCCCACTCTGTGAACATCGGTGATGATAATCTTGAATTTGGATTCCAGTGATCTTAATCTGCTTATGGTTTCTATATTTGAGTGCACACCTACATGAAAGCATTTTGCCAACACTTAGGAGGATAAATATTACATATATATAATATATATCATTGCTTTCATATTTAAAATAAATGCATAGGATCATTGTAGAGAATGGGTACTTTTGGTTATAAAGAAAACGATAATACCACCAGTGTTCTTACCACTTTGTTAACATTGCGACAATATTTCTTGTATAGTGACTCTGGGTGACCATCAAGATTATTATCAGGTGTTTCCCTGGCAAGCCCAGGGGCCTCTGAGCATCTAGACACCACCACCAAATCAGTTCCCTTTATCTGAGATGAAACTTTGTCATACCTTAAACATCTCCTTTGGGAGCTATTGTTTTTTCTCTTGATGAATCCAGGAAGTCTGCCCTAAGGGAAGTTTAAAAAAAAACAAACAAACAAACAAACAAACAAAAAAAAACCGAGGCCTGGGAAGTACGAAAAGAGACCAACCAGAACCAGTCAAATGGGATGTTCTTCTGGTCTCAAGCCATCACTGTTTTAGGAAATGTGGTTTCCCTTGCATTGGTCACTGCTGATCTCTAGAGGAGGGCTCAGAGGCAAGAGGAAGCTTCTCTGTTGATCTTTAGGTTTTTGTAGCTCAGGAGTAGGGGGTTTCCAAATGGAGGATTTTGTTACAGTAAAAATATATATTAAAAAACAAAACGAAACAACAAAACCCAGCAGAACCAGTTCCTGCATGTGCCCTGGTGGTCGCCAGTTCTAGCTCTACAGGGCCATTGGAACTACGCCAATTCCTCTCAGATTAGTATCTCTCCTGGTGTCTCTCTGCTAGCCGCGAACTCTCTGGTTCCAGCCACCCGGTAAAATCAAGACTCAACAAACTGTAACCCAACAGTCAGATTTACATGTTAGATTCTCAATCCACAATACAGCCACACAATAAACTTACAACCAATTGATAAGGATATAAACCACCCACCTAGATAAGATATAATTTGCTCATCTAGACACACAAAGTCCTGTACACACCCATCCCTCAAGAACGGTCATAACAACTGTAAATGTGCAGAGAGGAATCTTAACATCCGCTGCCCTGTTCTCTCTGCTGCCTCCTCCCTCCCTCCTCCTCCTCCTCCTCCTCCTCCTCCTCCTCCTCCTCCTCCTCCTCCTCCCCCCTCTCCCTCTTCCTTCTCCTTCTCCTCCTCCTTCTCCCTCCTTCTCCTCCTCATCCTCCTTCTCCTCCTCCTCCTTCTCCTCCTCATCCTCCTTCTCCTCATCCTCCTTCTCCTCTCCTCCTCCTCCTCTCCTCCTCCTCTCCTTCTTCTTCTCCTTCTTCTCCTCCTCCTTCTCTCCTCCTCCTCCTCCTCCTTCTTCTTCTTCTTCTCTTCTCCTCTTCCTCCTCCTCCTTCTCCTCCTTTTTCCTCCTCCTCCTTCTCCTTCTCCTCCCAATGACAGGCCTCGTTCTATCCTATACTTGCCTTCACTTGTGTAACGACATCAACCTACAGGATTGGACAGGCAAAAAGGCAGGGTTGCAGAAGCAGGGAATACATAAACCTAGCAAGCTGGTCATAACTTACTGAAACAAAGATATAGCTGCAAGGTGGTCATAACCACGTTTTGAAACAAAGGGATGCTCACCACTTCTGTAACAGTCAGTACAGAACCATTTGTAGTTCAGACACAGCCCACCCAATCCTTGAGAAACAGATTTCATCACGATCAGGAATGGACTTAGTTTGTCTTTTCTATAAGATGGTTTTCAAGCCCAAGATGGAGGCAGGCTGGTTTATCATCCTCCCAAGGCTAGGTTGCTGCTCAGGCCTGGCAACTGGAGCCCAGCGTCCCCTTATCTGTATATCTCTTTCCAACTACCCAGAAGCCACACTCAGTCTTAGACGTAAGACTATGAGCCGGAGTCGCTAGGCAAAGAGGGACTGACATCTGCTGTTGTTTGCTCCTGGCACGACTGCAATCTTGACTGGCTATCAGGGGGAGAGTATTTAAACACAGCTTTATCTGCAAGCAGCGGGCCTGTGCCCAGTGAGTAGCTGGAATACCAGAGAGGCTTCTGTGAAGCATCTGAGAATCTGAACAGGCAGTGGGTGAATATCCTTGGGAAGGGGGGAGGAGAGAGAGGGGAGAAAGAGAGAGGAGGAAAGGGAAAGGAAGAGGAAGAAGAAGAGGGAGGGTGGGGAAGAGAAAGGGGAGGGGGATATAGGGAGCGAAGGGGAGATGGGGAGGGGTAAGAGGACTTCATCAATGTCTAGAATATTTTATTGACCCCTAGATGGTTGTTTCTTATCATATTGCATAAACCAATTCCATATTCTTCTTCTGTGAGATAATTCAGATAGTGTTAAAAGAAAATTGTTGTAAATTATCTGTATTAAAAAAAATCACCGAAGACAAAATTATAATTAGATAGCAATTTGAAGACTCAAAAAAAAATAAAAATAAAAAGCCATAAGTGACTGTCCTCCTTGTCAGCACAGCTGGCTATGGTGGCACAGACAGGCTGACCAAGTTCCAGTAGGAAGTGTCATAAAATAATCTAGTTACACACAGACATCCACTGCTCAAACATTTTGCATATAGGGTGGGCCTTGCTCAATTACTTCATTAAAAGTGTACAATTGTTTTATTTTATTTTAGTTTTATTGTTATGTATTAATAACTAGAAGGCACAATTAATATAACTAGAAGGTATAATACAATTATACAAATACAATTTACCTTTTATTTGTTTCAGAGCAATGAATTTTCACTTCTTAGTTTCCCAAAATTAACCAGTGTGTGTGATAATGTATTTGTTACTAAGTAGCCATGAATTTAAACATAGTTTTTCTTTCCTTGAATACTTATAATTTTAAGATACTTAACCCTTAAAACTATAGAAAATAAGGTTGTAATTGTCTCAACTGTGCCACAGGCTAATTCAACTTAAAATACTATCATTAAGAATATTGGCATATGTTCTAAAATATGTATGAAAATTTTGAAATGAAGGGCATAGAAACATACATGCACTCATATATGCATGCACATGTTTCTATTTCTAAATAGAATATAGATATGTGTGTATGTCAGCACATGTGTATGTGTGTGTATAAATGTAGGGTTTCTTTTTATACATGTAACAAGTGTATGAATTCTAGTGTTTGTTCTCTGCATTTCTGAATATATTCCTATAAAGACATTTTCAAAAACTACTGTCTAAAGATCATAGGCTTTTCTTTCACAGAGGGTGGAACTGAAAGTAAGCATCTTCTGCAAAAGTAGAAGAGAATTGTTGCTTAAGACACACTGAACTGTCCACTTAATCAGCAACCATGAATAAGGAAATTAGAAATTTGTGTGTGTGTGTGTGTGTGTGTGTGTGTGTGTGTGTGTATGTGTGTGTGATGCTTGGCCAGGGAGTGGCACTGGCACTATTAGAAGGTGTGGCCTTGTTGGAGGAAGTGTGTCACTGTGGTGGGGGTGGGCTTGGAGACCCTCCTCCTAGCTGCCTGGGGATGCTCAGTCTGTTCCTGGCTTCCTTCGGGTGAAGATGTAGAACTCAGCTCCTCCTGCACCATGCCTGCCTGGATGCTGCGATGCTGCCCTACTCCTGCCTTAATGATACTGGACTGAACCTCTGAACCTGTAAGACAGCCCCAATTAAATGTCGTCCTTTATAAAACTTACATTGGTCAAGGTGTCTGTTAACAGCAATAAGACCCTAACTAAGACTATATACCCATCCACCCTTCAAATTCCATGGCTTTCCACTGTTGCTGCTGCTTTTCTGACTTGGGATAGGAGAGTTTTCCACCCAGAGGCCACATGACCCTCTGGGACAGTGAGCCATCCCACTCAAGCTTGTCATTTGTCTAGGGTCTTCTGAGGCCTATTTTACCATGACCTTGCCCTTTTTTTTTTAAGATTCATTTACGTATATGTGTGCACTGTCACTTTCTTCAGACACACCAGAAGAAGGCGTCAGATCCTGTTACAGATGGTTGTGAGCTACCATGTGGTTGGTGGGAATTGAACTCAGGACCTCTGGAAGAACAGTCAGTGCTCTAACCGCTGAGCTACCTCTCCAGTCCGACCTTGATCTTCAGCAGCGCCACCTGGAGGCTTCCTTCCTATGCTGACTGTGGCCTCAGGCTGTTTCTCACATATCCACTTCATGCAGAGAGGATCAAGTGGTAGAAACATCTGGCAGACTTTGGCCAAAGATTGGATTGCAGTCAGCCCTATCAGGGGATCCCCACATCAGTGGATTCAAATATTTGCAAAGGAAGTGCATCTGTCCCAAATATGTTCAGACTTTTGTTCCCCTGGTCTTTGATCTGGAAACAATGTAACACAACAACTATTTACTCAGTTACTCCCAGCTTTATAAATGAGATGGGGAAGAGCTGAGGAGAGGGTGTGTGGAAATGGTGCATTGTGCCTTCCTGGTGGACAGACGTCACCCTTTGATGTTTGTGGGACATCCTGGGGGTGAGTCCTCTGCAGATACTGAGAATAACTGTGTGTGATGGCTCTTATCCATCTTTTAGTTTTCCATATAGAACAGCTTCATCTATAAGGGATGCCTGTGTTCCATCTCTACACAAAACAAGCATCATACAAACATGACTTCCCAGGACCATCAGCCCCGGGTCCTGTTCTCAATGTGGGACTAAAGCTTGTCTGAAGAATTGACCATTGGTATCCCAGACCCTGGAGAGGCCTTTACCTACCTACCTAGAGTCCTTAGAAGTGATAAGTAATAACACATGCCAAACCTGAAATTTGTGCTCAGAGACACTGAGAACAGAGTACTCAGAAATATAATAAGCAAAGAGAAAAGGTTGTATCTTCCACTAAGATTAATCATTCTCATTTAACTGTCTTTAGTTTCGTTTTAGATGTAGGGCGTTCTGTCTGCACATATTGTGTATCACCTGTGTGCAGTGCCTTCGGACACCAGAAGAGGGCACCAGATTTCCCTGGAGCTAGTTTGTGGGGGCTGGGAATTAATCCCTGGGCCTCAGCAAGAGCAGCCAGTGCTCTTAACTGCTGAGCTGTCTCGCAAGCCTCAGTCATTCTCAAGGGAGAACCAGCTTTGTTATGTGAGTGGTCCACTGTTTTTTCTTTTCCCATAGGTGCACTGTCAGAAAGAACTTTTATTAATGAAATTAACTCAATTATCCCATTTATTCTATTCTAAGTCCTGCCATGTGGCTAGTTACCGTTCCTCGGGATCATGTGACCATTCTCCTGTCTCAGCTAAGAGGCCAACAGCATTTTGACTGACAGGTGATGCTTCCATCCACCTTCCACTGCACAAGAGATTCTCTCTATAGCATCGGGTTTTGCCCCTAGCAAACTCTGTACAGATGATGTAACCGACATCTGACATCATGGCCAGAAAGTCTGGTGGGTAAACAATGCTGTGCCCAAACCTGGTTCTTCCCTTAGGATCGTGGCCTTCAGAGAGGTGAGACAATCACAGCTGGTTGTGAGGGGAAAGCCCCTTTCCTCCCATCCACTGTGAACTCACAGCAGCCCACCTTCCTCTGCCTCTCAAGAGCTGGCCAGCATAGTCTGCTAACCCCTCCCCTACCCGTGTGTGTGTGTGTGTGTGTGTGTGTGTGTGTAAAACATTTGCAAGGCATTTATTTCCCTTCAATTGAGTCCTTTACTGCTTTGTCCAAGAAGGGAAAGTCTTCTATTCCCTCCTGAGAAGAACGATAGCTATAGATTGGTAACCAGTTGTGCTGGCCCCACTGAAAGAGTGGGCCTCAAAAATGCTATTTATTAGATTATGTGGGGGGCTCTTTTAAAAATCCAAAGAACTCTTACATTTCCAAAACATTTTTCCATCATCTGGTTAGAATTTCTGGGCCAGTGAGCTCAGATCTGTTTCCTCCGCAGCGTTCTGCAAGTGAGTGGAGGAGAGGTCATTATTCAGGATTGAGAAATGAGATGCAATTACGGGGCCTGAGCAAGGGGATAGATGATATCTCTTCCAGAGCCAGCAAGCATAGAAGGTTGCTTGTCTGCGCTCGGGGACCACTGATTGGATGTGACCTGTGTGTCTTCCGAGTGACTTATTGGGTGCTCTCTGCGTCTGTTTGTTTAGAAAGAAACCATTGTGTGCCGTGGTCCTAACAAGACAGGGCAACTGCTGCCCTCAGTGGGAGGAATTTTCCGGGTGCACACAGGCTGTTCCTCTATGCTCTCTCTCTCTCTCTCTCTCTCTCTCTCTCTCTCTCTCTCTCTCTCTCACACACACACACACACACACACACACACACACACACACACACACACACACACACACACACACAACACACACACACACAGAGCACCTCAGGCCTCCTGCCTGGTGCCAGGGGAAACCTGAGATTTGAGCAGAAGGTTCTGGAGCTGGCTGGAGGATCTGTACACTTCGATTTCTCCTTAGCGTTGGGAACAGGGTATGTTCAGAAACTGCGCTGGAATTTGGGTGAGGTGCCTGGCTCTCGTATGTGCTTTCTTTGGCCTAATCTGCTTAATTGAGACCTGCTCTCTGGCTGGCCGCCAGCATTCTCAGCGCATGTGGGCCCCAGACTGACTTTACCTCTGCGTTGACTGAGTGATGCCATACCCCCGTCCCAGACTCCTACCCCACCCCCGAGGGGGGGGTTGTGTGCTCAACCAACTTGCCTGAAAATGAATTGAAATTTGTAGCACATAAAGATAAGGGGTAAGTGTGCCTGCTTCTGCATGGATCCCAGCGCTCCCCCAATGGAGACGTGCTCACAAAACGCCCCTTTGAAAAGGGAATTCAAGAACCGGCAGACACTGTTTCTCGATTACCAGAAAGATCCAAACCCATCTTCATCTACTGAGAAGCTGTCAGGTTCCAGTAGTCTTGGAGACTGCAGACAGAATCCCTGAGATGTTAGTTAACAGCAGAGAGAGAGAGAGAGAGTTGTGTGGGCCAAGGGCTGCCATTGAGAAGGCGCTGGAGTAGATCTGAGATAGGATGATAAGCCAGAAGCTCAGGGACTTACCTGGTGTTGGGAGGCAGGAAAGTGGGCCTTCAGAAGAAGCCCTGGCAACTCTCTGAAGACCATGCACGCGCCCAGACACAGGCCTGCTTTGTCACCCCTAGATGAGAACTCAGATCTTCATGTATTAAACATCCATATATATTCTGACCTGTGTGCTCTGATTATGAGGGCTTGGTTATCCACAGGTAACACGGAAACGGTGAGTAGAGACAGTGGGCTATACCCATACAGCTGTTGTCAGAGTCTTAGAAAGCCCGCTCTATTCCATTATTCAATATTCTTGTTAATCACCCATGGTGGCTGATGTGCAAGGTAAACTAAACGTGATTATATATCTATTTACACTGGGAGATAACTGTTTAAGGAGTTTGGTGCCACTGAGGGTTGCAGACACCCATGGGCGTCTTGAAGCACGCTGTTTGCAGTTAAGTATATGGAGGTGGGGTCAGGGTGCAGAGGAATGGAGAGGGAGAGGAGGGTGGCTGAGGCATATTTCTAGAGAGAAAAAATTTAATATACATACACACACACCTACATATATACATATATATACATATACATATATATGTTTAAGTATACATGTTTGTATTTAAACAACAAATATTAGGATCTTTAAAATTATATTTTCTAATTATTGAAGCAATGCGGTAAATTTACAAAAAGAACTTAGTTGAGTTCATTCTTCGCCTTGCATATATGTCCCTCCTGGCCAGGCTCTTCAGATACTGTTTCAGTGCCCGTGTGCCACCCGTATGCAGTAAGGTAGACTGTTCTCTTTCTGGGAGGTTACACATTTGCTTCTTTTAGCCACAGCTACAGAGCTGAACTCTTTGAACTCCCAAGGAAGTGTGGAAACAGGGCAGCCTCTCAAGCAGAAAACAGCTGTGCCTAGGCTGTGTGCAATGTCTGCATGGCGCGCAGAGGGCGGCCTGCAGGCCGAGCTTGACCTTTCTCCTTCAAATCCTAGCCACCCACAAGACCTGACCCTGTACTCCAAACTGGGAAGCAACACGATGGCACTTGGATAGATTTTCAGAACGTTCTTACCATGGCACCAAGGTGTCGTTACCATTAGACCGAGCATGTCTATGACTCTACCTAATAAGTCTTAAAATAAAAGAAGGCAAATTTTTCCCAGCCTCCACCAAGGTTAAAGTCACACTGACCAGCATCTACTCAAAATCAAAGGCATTAAGTGTTACTGGGTGGGTGGTGAGTTAGCTCAGTAGGGAAAACACCTGGCCAGCAAGCATGGTGGCTGGAACTTGAATACCCAGAACCCATGTAAAGCCGAGCACGTGTGCAACCCCAGAGTTCCTACAGCAAGACAAGCAGAAGCAGGAGAACCCTTGGACGTTTATTTGCCTGTGCACAGCAAAGCAACAGAGACCCTCACTCTGACCTCCACATGAACACCTACACTTGCACACTGGACCATGCACAACACACACACACACACACACACACACACACACACACACACACACACACACACACACACACACACACACACACACACACACACACACACGGAGGAGAGAGATTATCAGGCATTAGGAAGCCGGAAAACACAAAGCCTTAGGAGGAGGGAAGACATCAACCAACAGGCTAGACTTAACAAAAAGATCTCACTGTTTCTGAATTTTCATTTTAAAAGCCCATTTCTCAGATCAGCATGCACATGACTGACTTGGTCCCATCACTTGCATGTGTCTGTGTCATTATGATCTGGGCTCATTTGTTTCTCTCCCCTGATTTTCTCCCTCCCGTCCCCTCCCCCACCTGGCTATTTTCCATCTCCTCTAGGAGAGCTCCCCTCTTCTGCTTTCCGATCATGCGTTCCATTCCCGTCTCTTCCACACCCTAAGATCTCTCCCGGCTCCTGGCTCACACATTCCCATATACATATATGCATACATAAAAAGTTAAATCTGTGCTCTGCATGTGAGCCAATGTATCCAGTTTTCCCTGGTCTGGGTTATTACACTTTCCACAGTAACTTATAGTTCTATCCCTTTACCTCTAAACAAAATAGTTTTATTTTCCTTGACCCATTCATCTGTTGATGGACACATAGGCTGGTCCCCTTTGCTGACTCTTGTGAACAGTGCCACTATGCACATGGATGGACAAGGATCTCTGTGGCGGGTCGAGAAACACGTATGCAGCTAAAGCATGTGAAATGGTCATGCTGTAGACTTATTTCTAGTTTCTGGAAGAATCTACATATTGATTTCATGAAGGTTACCCAAGCTTACCTTCCTATCACTAAGGGATGAGGTCCTCATTCCCCACATGCCTGCTAGAATCCCTTGTCAGTTCTTGATTGGCGTTGCTCTGACTGGGAGGCAATGGTATCTCAAAGCAGTTTTCATTTACATTTCCTGATGGATGAGGATGTTGGACACTTTGTATTGGCTCAGAAGAACACTCAAAGAACACTCACAAGCATTTCTGTTTTTAAGAGTTTAACTCAGTTTCTTAGCTCATTGACTGATTGTTCTTCTGGTGTATGATTTCTACAGTGCTTTACGTATCCTAAACATTGAACCCCTGTCTGATGGTGAAGGCCTTCCCTGTAGGCTGTTCCTCTGGTGTTTCTCTGCCAACACTGCCGATTCGGGTTCTACTTCCTGAGCAGCTGGAGCTTGCAGCAGAAGACGCCCGCCTGGGCCTATCTTTTTTTTTTTTTTTTTGGTTTTTTTTTTCATAGCTGGGGACCGAACCCAGGGCCTTGCGCTTCCTTGGCAAGCGCTCTACCACTGGGCTAAATCCCCAACCCCCTTCGCCTGGGCCTATCTTAACCATCTCCCATAAGAGTTTTAAGTTTTCAGGTTCTACATTAAGGTGTTTAATTAGTTTTGAGTTGATTTCCGTTTAGGAGTGGTTCGAGCCCCATTCTTCTACATGTGAAAGCCAGTTTCCCTAGCACATCTGTGGTGTAGTTAACTCTGAGCTTGAAGAGACAGTCTTCTCTCAAACAAGTTCTTGGCAACATTGTTAAGAAGTAGGCGACTACAGACAGCTGTGAGGTAATTTCTGTGTCTTCTCTTTGCTGTTTTACCTGACTGTTTCTGCCAGCACCATGCTGCTTTTGTTACTATGTCTCTGTGCTGTAGTTAGAGTGAAGTATTGCAGAATCCCCAATACTGGTCCTTCAGTTAAAGCTCCTCTTCACTCTGGTGATCTTGTATGCATCCTTGTGCATTTAGGACTGCTATTCTGACATTTCTGTCATTGTGACTGAGCTGACATATTTTTCTCTATTGAGTTTTAATATTTTTACTTCCTCTCTGTTTTCTTGACAAATGCCATGGGAGATTTTTTCCCCCATAATTTTATTCTGGCGTCTTTACACCTCTTGTGTTTACATGGCTGTTTCCCCCTCTACAATGGGGGAATTTTCTTAACTTCGTTGACTAGAGTCTGTGCTTTCAGTGTTTGTCTCAGCTCCAACTCTCTCTCTCTTTTTTTTTCTTTCTTTCTTTTTTTTTTTGGAGCTAAGGACCGAACCTAGGGCCTTGTGCTTGCTAGGCAGGCGCTCTACCACTGAGCTAAATCCCCAACCCTTCAGCTCCAACTCTCTCATCGGTTCTTAAATTTGGTCTCTTGGTCTCACCCCCAGAGTCCTTGGACAGTATGGCTGGGTGTGTTTTTGTCCTTACTGCTGTGTGAATGTGCATTCTGTCAACTCCACTCTCCACCCTGATGACCTGTCTCGGGAGAGCCCACAGCTGCTGTTTTCTCTGTTTCTTTTTTATCTGATTCATTGCAGGTCATTTGTTTTCTAACATCCCCGGAGGTTCTATATCTTTTCTCAGAAGAATCCCACCTTCCTTTCTAAAGCATTCTCCCACGCTGATGACCTGTGACTCACACATGTTGCTCAAAGTCTCACACATGTCGCTAACCTTTCTGTGTATGCTGCCGATTCTCCTTCTTGTGTACTTCTCATAATCTTCTTCCAGGTCCTTGGACAGTTTTACCAGTTAGTTTTTGAAGCATTCTTCTGGCATTTTACCCATGTCAATGTGTTTGAGTTCAGTAGTTGAGGATCTTTTCAGGGAGTCAATAAAAAGCAGTAACAATGGCCTTTAAAGTTTTGAGAACCTCTTGGACAAAGGTGACCAGGAACTCAAAAAAGGGCTTCCTGTGCTTGCCGTTGGGGTTTTATTAGTCTATGGTTTTTGTGGGGAACAGTGTCAGCCCAAATGGGAAAATTTAAACTATATATGTGTATGGTATGGGCGTGCATATATGGGTCTGCATATATGTTTATTGTCATTGGTATCTTCAAGCCCAAGGAAAATAACGCCAGATGAAATTATGAATCTGCACAAGGGTGAGAGAGAGAGTTAGAAGTCATATAACCACATGATAAATATATTTTCCTACAATTTATTCTTAAATCACACTGTTTAAACAAAACTTATTTTTAAATTATGTGAGGTTTATAGCATGTAATAACAAAATGAATTGGCGCCAAACTACCTTCTAAATATTTAGGTTTACATCCAGTGACAAATGCTACGTTCAACCTTACCCGGGGAAGCTTCTCTTTGCAGTGAATGCTGGGGATTGCAGAATTCATGGATGCTCAAGGTGGTGAGAAGAGGCGACCTTGCAGTGCCTTAAGGAAGACTTCTATATCGTGCTCTGTAAGGTTCAGAGGACAACTCAGAAAAAGAAGCAGAAAGAATCTAAGAGGCACACTATAGGGAGAAGGTCCGCAAAGGGCTGACTTCTGCGCACTGTGCAGCCATTGCAACATGATCTGGCAGCAGCTGAGGTTGCCCGCACAAGACTGGACCTGTCATCTGTCAATCATGGCTCTGGGAGGAACTTATACATCACTACCTCTTCCTACTGAGCTATAGCTCCTGGTAGCTTCTGAGAGAGGGGCGGTAATGATCTTCACTTGTGCGCTCACGGGTGAAGCAGCAGGCTCCGGCAGAGAGCTCTGAACGTGTGATTGCACAGCAGATGGAGGAACATGAATGTGAGAAAGGGAACTGGGAAGCATGGGACAGGAGGAGACAGGACGTGGAGAGATCAGAGAGGGCAGGATGCATGTCAAGAGGATGCCTCGAGTGCATACATGAGAAGGTGCAATAAAATAAACATGGAAGGACCAAAGGGGTAGCAGGATGGGGTCCTTACGTCACATGTACACAGTGGTGAATTAAACATAAACGATAGCCTGTAACCAACCAACCGCTTAACAAAGTACAGATCTCAGGGTATACGCTAACAACAACAACAACAACAACAAAACAGTGGAACAAAAGATCACTCAGTACAAAACAGATTATTAGAGGAATCCGTTTCTGACCTAATATTCTGTCTTGTTTTGTTTTGGCTTTGGTTTTTAACAGTTAAGCAATAAGTCAAACAGAAACCAAGTCCCAAGGTGGTAATTTTAAACTTAATCCACACAAATAACCAAATGGAGTATAAACCACTGAGGTCCCATAAAAGGAGAAGGGAAAGCCTTGAAGTGCTGAGGGTGCGGTTCAGTGGGGAAGGGGTCCTGGCTTCCACCTCCAGGGCCACAGAAACAGAACAAGACCCTAAACGACAAGCTGGAATAGAAGGCTCAAGTCCATGAGGACACAAAGCGCAGTCTCGAGTGTGATGGGATCTGGTGTGTGCGGCAAATGGAAAGACGCATCAATCAAAGGGAAACTTTGGCAGGGGCAGGGAGAACCCAGCGTCACAGTTAGAAAGACCAGCAATAACTCGTAGAAATGCATAGTGACAGAAAAGACTTGTTCAACACTGTCAACGTAGCCTAAAGGACGCAGGCCACTCAGTGACAGCAGAAGACACACTTTAAGGTGTGCAGAGAATAATCAACACGGATTCTACGGTGGGCAGAAATACAAGGATGGAAGACCTACAAGGTGTTGTCCCTGACAAGATAAAACCAAACCGAAGGCAACAGAATGTGGTCTGGAAGAGAAACAGAGGGGGACTTAATATCATATCTTATGAGATGTAAATAACAAAATAATTTCCAGCCAGATTATAAGATGTTAATGACATTTCTAGAAAGAGTAAGATGTCCTTATTGAATAACTGGAAGAACAGATTAAGTATTTAAGTAAAACATTTGCTCTATGGTATCTAGAAGAGAGTAGCTTTACTGTGACTCCAGCCAAGAATTTAAAGGAAAACTAATTCTCATAATAAAGACATTATTCCAGTTTGAAGACAGGGATCCTTAAGAGTCTAATGAAATGAGCGTATGGCTCGTTTATGGGATTTAGTAACAGGCAAAACCAGGGAACATAGGTAGGTAGGCATTTCCCCAAGAACGGAGCACGTGAACGGCTCACCGGCAACTTTCTACTGTCATTGTGCAGGGCAATGGACACTCAGACAATGAGATTCCATTTCTACCACCCCATGTAAGCAAGCATTTCAATGATTTCAACGGCCAAAAAGTAGCAAGTGTCGGTGAGAAACTTCCAAGTAATATAAGCAGGACTTCAGCTTGGTTCAGCCATGTTGACAGTAGCCTAAAGTGGGTGCCGGAGAGGTGGCCCAGTGGTTAGGAGCACAGACTGCTCTTTCAGAGGGCTTGGGTTCAAGTCCCGGCACCCACATGATGTCTCACAGTCGTCAGCAACTGCAGTGTCAGAGATTCTGGCCTAATATTCTAAATATGTGTGCCAGAGAAGTTCCTCGTTTTTAATTTTTTAAATTAATCTCTACTGAGTGTGTCGAAGAGGGAGGAAGTACAGGTGGCAGGTTCTCTCCTTCCATTTCCGTGTGGGTTCTGGGAAGTGAACTCGGGTTGCCGGGTTCGCGAGAGAAGCTTCACTTACCACAAGACAGCATTTCTCAACAGAAATCGTACTAAGAAGGTTATAGTTGCTGCATTATTCAAAGTAGCAATAAATCTATAACCACTACACGTGTGCATCAGCAACTACAGAACAGGAAAATGATAGGCCACCAAAAGACAACAGGAAGTTAATGTACCCCAACCATACCCAGTGGGGAAGCATGGCAAAAAGTCACATTAAACAGGAAGGAAGACAGCACCACGGAATACATCTTCCTGGTTTATTGACACAGTTTTGCAGTCCAGGAGTGAAGCTAAGATTTTTTTTTTTTTAATGGCAAGTATTGGGGAACATTTCTTCACACCGAGCGGGGGAGTGTCTCTGTATTTTCAAGTGCTGGCAGGATTTTGGTATTGTCATTTCATTGTCCCATTACCAACGTTTCCATTTTGTAACTATTCGTCCTTCCTCGCCTGCATAAAAGCAATCTAGAAATGTATGCGGGAGGTGGGGGAGGTACCTTGCTACTGATTGGCTGTGATAAAGACCTGACCGCCAATAGCTGGAGCAGGAAGTAATAGGGCGGAACTTCCTGACAAAGAAGCGAATCGGGGAGAAGAAGGCAGAAGTTGCAGAACTGAGAGCAGACACAGAGGGGAACAGACGTGGGCCACAGCCTAGTAGAGAGGTATATAGCTAGCCACGTGGTGGGACGTAGCCTAGATAGTTGGGCTAAGTTTAAATGGTAGCTGGGAGAATGACAGGAAAAGGTCCCAGCTTTAGACTTTATTAGCAGCCTCCATGTCTTAAACTGCTAGCGGGTCCACAAAAGTCCTGCTCTAGGCAAGGTAGGTCCTGAACTCAGGGCGCTGCCCCTAAAGGATAGAAGAGTGATCTGAGGTGGGGCTTACCCGCGCTTCCCATAGGAGAAGAGGTTTGTGTTGGGGAATTCTGTAGTGAGAATTTAACTCCACCGCACTAACAAGAAGATGCGGGCAACATGCAAAGACTCGCCGTGGCTGTGTACAAATCACGTGTTATCTTACAAAAAAAAAAACAAGCAGGAGGCTGGAACTGGCCTTTGACCTATGAATCTCCTAACACTAAATACAGCATATTAACCATATATTTATGAGTGTTCAATAACTAATCACTTAGAGAGTATGCATATATCCATATGCGCACGCACCCATAGATATTACTGTACATGCCCTATTCCAAAGCAAAACCCCTATCGAGTATCTAAGATAAGCCAATACTTAGTGTATATATTAAATCCCCCAAGAGTACCTAGTTAGAGCCACCATCGTAAAGCGGAGAAGATGGGAATCAAATTTGTCACTATTCAACCTTGGGATCCAACAGCATCCAGAGCTGGAAAGGCTCTTAGGTTCCTGCTTCTCGGTGACCCTAGTGTCCACAGGCACTCCCCCAGGGATTCTATGGGCCCCAACACTCTGCTTGGATATCCCTGCCGTCCCTCTGTGTGGGGATGGTCACCCGATCACTACCTGGTGCTCTGAGATCCCTCTCTGTGGCATCTGAAGTTGGACTGTGTCAGGTCAGTCTGAGACTCTACTGTACTGTGGTGTCCCCTTGAACAAACTGCTCACTCCCTTGGTCTGTCTCCTCATCCGATAGTAGGTATAGGAAGGATACGGCTATAGAGTTTATCTCGGGCTCCTAGCCAGGTAATTAATTTAGCACATGCAGTGCTTAGGAAAACGTTGCGTGTTGGTTTTAGCTATTGCTTTTATCGATGGATTCAGTTGATTGCATTACTCTCAAATGTTTAGTGTTGTTGCTTTCCTTCCAGAGGCACCCCCTCTTAGGAACGGTGACCCCTGTCGAAAATCTAAGATGGAGCCTAGAATAATTTGAGCTTTATTTCCACGAACGTTGTTCCGCTCCCTGCCCTCTTCGTCTCTTATTTTTCTATTATTGCTCAGCACAAGCATGATAAAAAAATCACCCACATCTGTTATTTATCTTTCTGCCCGGGGCAAGGCAAATGTGTATAGTTCCCCTCGAGATAACAGGAACCATATGGAGCCAAAGGAACGATATGTATTATCGGTTTACAAATTTGAATTTTTCTAAAGATTGTCCACAGGCTGCCCTGGGGTCTTGGGTGTAAGAGTTTGCTCTGGCGTGTTTATGCTCAGCAGAGCATTGGTGTGAACACACTTGCAGCCGGCGCCTCCCCCAAGGAAGGGGCTTCACTGTGGCTTACAGCGGGGGTTTTCAGACTTTAGAAAGCTCCGGTGCCCAGGCCCTGCCCCACCCAACTTAAGACCTGCTGAGCAGAACCAGAGGCATCAGATTTTGTTTTTTTAGTTTGTTTCTTTTAGTTGTCACCCCTTCCCAAGGGCTTTGGAGAAAAAAAAAAAACTCAATGGCTGGACTACTCATAGGAAATGTAGTGATTTTGTGTGTGTGTGTGTGTGTGTGTGTGTGTGTGTGTGTGTGTGTGTATTCCAGTTCCACCATGTATACATATATGCCTGATAAAAGTTTTATCTTACTCAAATCCCAATCAACCCTAAAATGATGTCCTTCAAGAATATACTTAGACACATAAGTATTGATTTGACCAGACCCAGAGAGTTCGGTCTGGCCAGAGAGAGAGAGGAGGGAGGGAGGGAGGAGGGAGAGGGAGGGAGGGAGAGAGAGAGAGAGAGAGAGAGAGAGAGAGAGAAGAGAAGAAACTCAATCCATTCATCCAATTTTCAACTCAATTGCTATTCATTCAACAAGTTCCGTCCTGGACTTAACACAAGCTTTGTGTCTGTCACCCTTAATCACAAGCAGTTGGCCTTCAAACGGAGACCAGAAAGTGACCCAGGAGTTACGTCTCAGACACCAGCTGGCTCCAATTCAGCATCCTAAAGGGAGCTCAGCCCAACAGCGGGTCACTTTTCAGAGGATGGTCCTGTGGACGCCGCTCCGAGGACAGTCTGCTTTGATCTCCAGTGGGCACTTTTACCCCGTGGAAACCTCTGGGGCCATAGTTCCTGACAATGGTCTCAGTGTCTACGGAACGTTTTCCCAAGCTGTCTCTCATGGCGGAGGAACAATGAAGTATTTGAAATCTGACCCACAGCTTCATTGCCTTCCCAAGTCAGGTTCCTCATCTTGAGTTTCTGAAAAGTTATTCTTAAAGTTTCCATACAAATATATATTGAGCACATCTCCCCACAGCCCTGACCCTTCCTTTTCTCGCCTCTGCCCCCTTTCATCAACCCCCTTCATCTCCCTCACTTCTAGACAGTTGTTCTTCAATTAATATCCTTTTTAAAATTCATTTTTCTCAATCTCTGAGAATTTCATGTGTGTATACAATGAGACGTGATTATATCTAGACTCCACTTCCCCTCCCTTCCCTCTATATCTTCGAAACTCCTCCACCTCCTAAGTCTACATCTTAGTTTATATCTTGATAGCCCACTAGGTTTAGCGTTGTTCACGATATGCACGGGAGTAGGACGGGAAACCCACCAGTGGTCACATCCTTAAAGAATGACTCTCAGGGCCTCTGCAGCTAGCTAGTAGCTCCTCGGTGTGGAATGGGCCTGGCAATCATCTAACCATCCATGCCAGGGTTTCAACGGGCTTGACCTTGTGCAAGTTGTGTCCAGACAACAGCTGCTATGAGTTCTAGAGAGCCACAGCCATGTCCTATCCAGAAGGCAGAATTCCATGCCCCCTCCCCTTCCTCCGGCAGTTCTCATTATGCTTCCTCTCCCATGATGCTCCAGTAGCTTTGGGGCAGGGAAGGGGACATAAACGTCCCCTTTAGTGCTGGTCACACACCACAGTCACTCATCCTCAGCCCAGGGCCAGTGTTCGCATGCTCTAACTGCTGCCTGCAACCTCTCTGTGCACTGAGTTCTCCAGCCAAGGTCTTTTAACCCAGTCAGTGGCAAACCTTGGTTGTCAGCCTGACACACCTGGGATGGCCACCCACTTTCCTGTGCTCTCTGAACGTCATGTCCCCTGGTCTGATGTACACAACCGTAGCGCTTTGCTCTCATAGACAACCTTTCATTTAGGACAGTCGAGCACTTCATCGGGATGACGACTTCTAATGAGTTCCCCAGGTCTGCCAAGTCTCATTATCACAAGGACCTGGGGCTTTTCTGGCGCACCGGGAAAGTTCAGGCTGCCTCTGCTCCGTCCTCTTCCCTTTCCATGTCAGATAACAAGCTGAGAGACGAGTGCCTCTGATACGCTTCTGGGAAGCACTTCTCTACGAAGCTGGGCTTCCAGTGAGGGTCACCTCCTGTCAGAAGGCTTCTTCCTCTTCTTTGTCTTTATCTCCTTTCTTTTCTTTTCTTTTCTTTCGTTCTTTTGGTTGGGGGGGGCTACACTACTTCTTTTCAAACCCTTAATCTCTCTCTTTTTTTTCTTTTTTCTTTTTTTCGGAGCTGGGGACCGAACCCAGGGCCTTGCGCTTGCTAGGCAAGCGCTCTACCACTGAGCTAAATCCCCAACCCGCCCTTAATCTCCCGCCATTTAGCTACAATTATGTTAATACTGTTGATACTGATGGTGATGACCATGAGGAGGACAATGACAATAATGATGATGACAATGGTGATGAGCTTCGAAAGTACTAGCATTCAGGTGTGACCTCCAGCTGCTCCATCAGCAAATGGTGCACATTTGGGTGTCAGTGGGTTTATCTCCAAAGCAGCTGTGACAATGAGACAAGCGTGCGTGCACGCACGCACACACACACACACACACACACACACACACAGTCACAGAAACCACCATCATGTGTATCTGAAGGCACAGCTCTGGGGAGGAGGAGTAAGAAAGAGCCCTTGAAACTAAGAGGTTTAGACTAGCTTGGATGATATTCTAAGACCTCAGATACAAAAGGTAGATAAGTAAGTAAGTAAATATATAAAGAGTATAGGAGACAACATACCTAAACTACTTAGGACAGAGCCTGGAGCGTGGAATGTAGTCGGCAGAAGTCATTGTGAATAATCCTTGCGTTGCTTGAGCTCGGTCATTCCCCAGATCACACTGCTGGGAGACAGACAGCAGGAACATTTTTTTGCAAACTTGTTCACACTGCTTTTCGCACATGCATGTTCACAGGCCATCTCTGCTGGCCGCTCTGAGCCCCATGCTTTCGGCATGCAGCATATGGCCTTACGTGTTCACTGCATCTGGAGGACCCAACTGCATCACAGCTAGGTTTTCAGCCTTTCATCCTCTGGACAACTCTTCCACAGACGTGACTGAATAAAGGACGGACTCTTATCTCAATGTCCTTTTCCATGGACAGATCTAAAATCCAGCAAATTTAGTCACAAGAAAAGAAAGTTGGTGAACTCAGCCGGAGAAGAATATCAGGTTGGAAGCCAGGGAGAAGATCCAACTGTGTCCATGGTGTGGTCTGTTTGTGCTGTTGCTGTTTTAGCAGCATTGCAACAATTTTAAGATGGTGCAGCGAGGAGACCCTTAAAACCTCTGTAAGGCCCTTGTGACAGCCTTTCTTTTCTTCCCTGCCGTGAACAAGTGAGGCTTCTGATGCTTCCTGGGTGCCAAGTGCTGGCTGGGTCCCATGCACGTCATCTAGCAGTGATGCCTTCCATCACAGCTATTTAAATTAATTAGTAGCTTGAACATTAGTCGTTCCATAGAGAAGAAAATGGAAAGCAACAGTTGTGGTCTCACTCGGCAATTCTGCAATGTCACCGGGCCCTTTCCCAGCATTCCTCCCACCACCCTTAGCACAGTGGCTCCCATTCTGCACTCATCCCCTCATAGAGTGAAGATGGCTGCAAACTTCCCAGGTGCCACAAGCAAGGAATCAGGTGGCTGCAGAACAAGGGCACCGAGTGGCTAAATATGAGTGGATCACAAGTGTTTTCACTAACTTACAGATCAGAGAAGTTAAACAGTATCCTTGGTGTTCGGCATGTGGTTTTTAGGAGCAGGAAATAGATGTCATACTCAATACTACTTCCAAAACCTAAGGAAGAATAAAAGACTTAAGGATGAAAGGGAGAGGGGATTCTTTAAGACAGGAGACCAGGGCATCCCAGGAGGAAGGAAGGAAGGAAGGAAGGAAGGAAGGAAGGGAGGAAGGGGGGAAGGAAGGAAGAGAGGAAGAAAGAAAGAAAGGAAGGGGAAAAAGGAAGGAGAAAGAAAAAGAAAGGAAAACAGAAAGGAAGGAAGAGAGGAAGGGAGAAAGGAAAGAAGAGTGGAAGGAAGAAAAAGAAGGAAGGAAAAAGAAAGAGAGGAAGAAAAGGAAAGGAATGAGGAAGGGAGGAATAAAGAAAGGAAGGAAAAAGAAAGAGAGGAAGGGAGAAAGGAAGGAAGAGAGGGAGGGAGAAAAAGAAGGAAGGAGAAAGAGAGGAAGAAAAGGAAAGGAGTGAGGAAGGAAGGGAAGGAGGAATAAAGGAAGGAAGGAAAAAGAAAGAGGAAGAAAGAAATGAAGGAAGAAAAAAGGAAGAAAGAAAAGAGAAGGAAAGAGAGAGAAAACGGTGAAGAGAAAAAAAGATAATTTTTCAAATCTTCGAGATAAGCCAGGGCAGTGTGTTATTCAGAGTGTGTAAGGTTTAGCACAGTTGACTACAGAGAGGACACCAGACAGACGTTAGGTAAGACCCAAAGGTCACAGTGAGTCAGCACGGTCATTGCCTTGGCTTGTTACCGCTCTCTGTTTTACGTGTAAGTGCACACGATGTGGTATTTGGAATCAGTACTTAACATGGTGAACTGCCAAGTCCGAACCCAAGGGAGGAGTTTCCGGGCAGAGGGAAGAAGGGGAGTCGTAGGGGCTCAAGGACTCTCCTCCGTTCATCTCCCTGAATCAGTCTGTGTTTTCAGGCTGGAGCAACTCTCCTGCTACACTTTAACCTAGTTTCTCCTAGACAAGTCTGATGCCTCCCCATAGACCCACCACTGTCCATAGTCCTACTGAATCAGACATCTGAAGTCCCAGGAGCAGTGAGTGACATGTTCGCGTCCTGGTGAACAGGTCACCTAGACTATATGAATACCTTCACCTTCCAACCTTCATGGTTGGCCAGAGAGGGGTGGTCTGGGGTGGAAATTGAGTTGAGGCACATTGCTCACTACATCTGCAAATGTCTCCTGCAGACGTTTGCTTGGGCATTCTCTACGACAAGGAGTGATCGGAGGAATACGTTTTTAAAAACAAACATCAACGTACCCTCTAGCAAGTTTCTACTGGGACCAAGAATGAAGTTTTGTGAACCGCTAAAGCTTCGGCAGGAGGAAGCTTGGGTTCGGCATTCAGCTCTAGGCTGCCTGTCAGCTGTTGAGGGATGACCCTGCTCTGCACTCCTTATTTGTTCAAAACATGTAGCCAACTTGGCCTGCCGAGGGTTTGGTGGGAAAGGAAAGTTAGGGCACTGGCAGTGTGTGGTGGGCACAGGCGGCCATCTTGACTTCCCCTAAGTTCTTGTCTGGGCCAGTACATCTTGGCCTATCAGATCGAAACCCAGGAGCAGATTGCTCCAGGCCTCTGTGGTTCAGCCTGTGAGAGGAGACGAGTGGAGAAATCAAAGATGGCCCTAAACAGCAGGCAACACCACACACATCCCCGGATGTTGTGGGTCAGACTTCTGCACCGTGGCTGAGAACATGGCCACGGTGTTTGGAGAGTAAGCAAACACAGACACTCCTCAAATTTCTTGTGACTGGTGTGGGAGTGGGGGCTGGAGGGCGGGATGGTGTTATATATTTTATCAAAGGCTCAAATTAATTCAGATCCAATTAGAGCCACTTCCCAAGGATGTCAAAGGGCACAGAAGCAGCAGAAAGATGTCCAGCAGCCAGCGTACTCACAGCATTCTTTTGTCCATCTCCCCCCTTGCTGCCTCTGCAGGTCGGCCTGGGAAGACCTTGGGGGATCACAGGGTAGGATAGCATCTCCCTCTGAAATCCAGACAGCAGCTGGATTTTTACTCAGCAGCAAACAGGAATGCCATTTACTTACTCCTCCCGGCATGCCTGCACCATAGAAATAGCTGGGTCTACCAAATGAGTATTTCTGTGCACGGGCTTCCTTCTTCTTTCTTTTTCTTTTTTCCACAGACTTCTAACTTAATGAGGAACGGCTGGATACTGTAACTTTTTGGCAGAAAGAGAGAAAAAAAGAGAAGGGGGGAGAGAGAGAGGGAGGGAAGGGAAAAGGGAGGGAAGGAGGGAGGGAAGGGAAGGGGGTTCTTTTGCAAGACAGAATTGTTTGCACTCTTTGTCTGGCTGGTGCCACCTGACCCCCTGGGAAGGGTAGGGTTTCTCCACATCCATCACGCCTACAGAGGGCTGTGTCAGGAGCCTGGAGGCCCTCCCCCTGCCCATCTATGACTGATGAATCACTGCAGTGCTGAGACACCCAGGCTGGGCTGGAGAAGGTGCACTCCCGCCTCGCTCGCTGCTCAGGACACTGTTGCTTTTGTGAGCACACTCCTCTGTGTCTCTGCATTCTCACCTCATCTCTGCGGAGAACTTCCTAGTCCCTTGTACATATATATATACAAGGGGTTGCTTTTCCAAAAAAATGTTGCTGGAAGCCATAGGGGTTCAGAGGGGAGCAAAAGGGCCGTGCCTGTGATAAACTCAAGCATAGCCATTAACGTATCAAGATTCCCAAAGAACGTTTTGCAGCACGGGGATTTGGGGAGGCTGATGTCAGGCCTGACATGATATTAATCTGGTAAGAGCACAGACATTTCTCCAATCTAGCTCTCTATGCAGGAAGACACTGTGAATGGCTAGGCTTTGGGGCTTTTTTGGAGGGGAGAGAGGGGAGCTGAGTGTCTAGTGTATTGGCTGAGTTCCAGTCTGATTTATAAACCTTCCTGCTTATCTGTCAAAGTGAAGTTTAGATAAGTTCCTCTGCAAGTAGAGATCTGGCTGAGCTGAATTGCAGCCATTAAATAAGCCTGGGAACTCCATGCCAGGCACCAAAGCCAGCTCGTCTTAGTACTGAATGGAAGAATCTCGAAGGACTTGTGGGACCTGGCCGCTCTATTTCATTGCTAAGAATCCCACCCCTAGAATTAGTAAAGGCATTCTTTACTATCACTTCTGATAAAACATTGAAGATTGCTGAATGGCCTTTGGTCCTTCTCCCCTAATTCCAACAGTTCTGCAAAGTCCTTTACATACACAGCATGTACTGGAAACTGCAAAGTAGACTTGGGCCCAAAACTAGAGCATGCAAAGATGTCATGAGACAGTGACAGCTAGAGCAAACTTGTCCTGTCTAAACGACACTTGCTATTCCATATCCCGAGGAACAGAAGCCTGACAATTATTTTTTCCAAGAAACGTCATCGATTCTGATGCTCGGGTGAAAGCTTTGAATGGTAGCCTCCGATTCAGCTTCACCCCCCACAACATGTATGCAGAAGGGTCTGTCTGTCTGCTGCATAGCATAGAGGTATGACCCTTAGCAATTTGTAGTGTTTCTAAATGATTACAGAAGTGTGAACACTTCTGTACACACTTGGAGAAATGATGTGCACGAGATGGTAGTGCTAATTACCTTTTGATCATTAAACATTGCGTGTGTATGTCAAGTGATCAAATCCCACACAAAATATGCACAAAAAGGTACAGTTGGCCATGCAGCTTTAGGCTTGCAGACAGAGCATTCGGGAGACAGAGGTGGGAGAATTATTGAGTCCAAGGCTAAATAGCAGGTTCCAGGCCAGCCTGGTCTATAACATGAGCTTCTGCCTCAAATATCAGTCAGTCAATTAAGCTGTCCATCCCCGAACAAAGGTATCTGACTTCTGAGTTTAGAGCCGTGTGACACTGGTTTCAAATATCTACTACAGACTAGGACTTCAGAATATGTCTCTGTCCTCACAATCTGGGGGTTTGTGAGTCAAGAGATGGCCCGGTATTTGCATGGAGAATGGCTGAAGCAGGTACTCCTCAAATAGGCACCCCATGTCCCTTTACCAGTCGAGAAGGTCAAGAAGAATGTACTCTGCTTGTGCCTTGACCAGACAGGGAGAAACCATGCCCACTTCCATCTGAGTAAGAGACTCTGGTGTGATTTGTTGTGGGAGACATGGAGAGGACCTGTTCCAGTGAGCTATGACTGATAAGACATTGGGGGTACCAAGTGTGTAGAAAGTGTTTAATGACACCTCCATCTCTGGACATCACAAGGTCCACCACCTCCATCTCTGGACATCACAAGGACACAGGCCAGGCGGGCTTTGTTCCAGCGTGCCTCACCTGTGTGGGTTAAGCACATGTTTGTATTATATGACGAAAGTTGATAAGTGCGTGATCTTGAAATAAAAAGGCTCCTCCCTGGATTAGGAGGTTAAATTCACTGTAATCACAGGGTCCTAAAGAGCAGAGAAGGATGGCAGGTTTTACTAGTAGAATTATCACACTACCCCTATTTCTGAGCTGTAGGAACCATGGTGGATGCTTTGAAGGTTAAGGATAGCTCTGAAAATTCATCAAGACGGGACCCCATAGCCACACAAACACGACCATGGGAAGTTGAACTTGACCAGTGTCTTTGTTATTTTTCTACTTCTGTCATAAAATACCATGACCAAGGCAACCAATAAAGGAAATGGTTTAATTGGATTTAATAGTTCCAGAGGGTGAGAGTTCACTGGTGGTGGTGGATTAAATGCATGGCAGCAGGTGGCTGCAGACACAGCTGAGATCTCATGTCTCCACCCACCAGAAGGCGGAGCTAACTTAGAGAGCAAAGAGTGTGAAGCCTCTCAAAGCCTACACACTCCCGGTGACACCCCTCCACACCTCTAATCCTTCTCAAACAGTTCCACCCAACTGGGGACCAAGTATTTAAACATATGAGCCTATGGAGGTCGTTCTCATTGAAACCACCATGGCCAACAACGCAAATATGGGCTCCTGATTCTAGAGAGATGATAAGATGTTGGGAACTAACGCACTCGCATCTTGTTTCTGCTAAGCTGATGGTAATTTGTTGTTGCAGTCATAAATTGTGAATAAGAAGAACACCACTTATGGGGCCCTGAAGACCCTTAGAGTCATTGTATATTCCCGGTCCATGCACAGAGGTGCAGCTGCTCCCCACTCCCAGTGCAGAGCACCTGTGACCTCCCCACTGCATAAGGCTCCTATCCCCGTCAGTCCAGTACTCTGACACGGTCGGCTGAAGTTTCTGATAGTAGGGGTCACGTGGTCTCCATTTTATCTCTTTCTGCACATCTTAGTAGAGGTCCCCCCACCCCTTCTGTTAAGGAGGTGTCTGTAACTCCATTTCAGAAGGATTTGGCAGTAAACTTGACTAGGGAAGTTGTCTTCCGAGATCGACTGTGAGAAATCTGTTAATTGTGGTAATGTTTGTCTACAATTCACCTGGGCTAGGGCATTCCTGACTTTAAGGTAAACTAGTCCACTAGAGAAGCTAGCATACAGACCCGGACATCTTGACCAGGAAACTCAGGCAGGCATAAGTGGATTGGGAGCAGATAGGAAGGACTTGAAATCTGTGAGCTATGGCTGGCTCCCAGATTTGCAAGCCCCCAAAGGATGTGGTGGTTCTGACTCAAAGATTGAGGGATCATGGTCTCCCTCTCTCTACCACAGGACCACCATTAAGGCAAAAATTCCAACTTACACATTGTTGCTAGCATTCCTGAAATTAAGTCTCTCCTCCCAAAGTGTTCTGGAGTCCGAAAGGACAGCTCACTAAGCCTCGGTGCGTCTAGTGATACAGTTCCTGGATTCCAGAATCCAGGTCCAAAGCTTCAAAAGCAAGAGCCCCCAACCCACCCATACACAGTTTGTCTCAACTGGAGAATCTGCTCACGGATCTGGCCCTCCCTTGGGATCTCAGCCGGTCCTAGCAGCCCCTCATGGTTGTCCCTCAGAAACACAAATCATCCCCAAATCAAACTTCTTAGCTCACCAATCCCCAGCGGTGGCTTCTCCAGCCAAGGCAACCCCTGTAAACCTATTTTAAACTCTTTTAGCAGAGAAAAAAAAAAAATTGGACCTCTGCCTATTTGTGAAGGCTTAGCGTCGCATTACATGGTTGGAGCTTCTGTTTTTTTAATATTATGTGTCTGTGCTATTTAAACACACATTGAAAGTGGGACTTCTTCCCTAACAAAGGGAAGCTGGCTGGCGCCAGCCCTGTGATGGGAACTGCGACCGTCGTGTGAGCTGCTGTCCCCACAAACTATGGGACACAGTCATCTGGATGTGCAAGGTAGAGCCAGAATGAAGCTCGAAATGTGTGCCTTCCCTTGGCCTTTCTGAAAAGCTCAGTCATCATCATGCTTACAAGAAGTTTCCACTAATTACTCCGGTGTCACAGCTTGCCTCTCACAGTGGAGCACTGAGCTAGCCTTTGGACTGAAATGTTATTCTCCATAGGTCTGTGGGGGCTTTCTTGTTGTAATTAGACGATTTTTCTTTTCTGTAATCTTTTGCTATGAAGAGACAGCATGGCCAAGGCAACCCATAGACAATAATAATAATAATAATAAATAATAATAAATTTGGGGGTTTCCTTGCAGCTTCAGAAGATTAGCACATTATCATCCTGATGGGGAACATGGCAGCACTCATGGCACTGGGGCAATAATGGACCTACATCAGGCCAAGAGACAGGTACTGGGCCGAGCATGAACATCTGAGACCTCAAAGCCCAGACCCAGTGATACACTTCCTTCATCAAGGCCACGCCTCCTAATTCTTCTAATCCTTCTCATATGGTGTCACTCCTTGATGACTAGGCACTCAAATATATGCACATGCAGGGGTCCCTCTTACTCAAACCACCACAAGTTTAAGCAGCATTCTTAAGCTAGGTATCCAGGCTGTCCAAACACATGGCTCTGTAACACTCCATATTTCAAGAGGAAATGGAAAGAAAGAGCTGCTCAGAACAGTTTCAGCAAATCTTAATTGATTAAGAGCCTGTTTTATAGGGACTGGCGAGATGTCTCAGCAGTTAAGAGCAGTGGCTGCTCTCCCACAAGACCCTGATTCAATTCCTAGCACCTGTATGGTGGCTCACAACCACCTGTAGCTCTAGTCCCACGGGATCTGACATCCACCTCTGGCCTCCACAGGCACTAGGCATGAAAATGGTTCACAGATGTAAATGTAGGCAAAAGACTCATATGCATAAAATAGATACAATATTTTATAGGAATCTTTTTTATCTCCTATGCATATGAATAATTTCCCAATGATATGGTCATGGTCTTTCACTCCTAGGATGCACAAGGTGTCGTCCACGAAGACTCCATAGGGAGACGAGATAATGGCCTGAAGGACCCAGAGTCAGTCCAGGCAAGAGAAGCCACATAATGCAATGATGTGAATTACATTATGTGTGTGTGCGTGCGTACGTGTATGCAAGGTCAACATCAGGCATCTCTTTTGATCTCTCTCCATATGATTCTTTTGAGACACGGTGTTTCCAAGGTCAGTCTGGAGCTTGCTGTCTGGGCTAACCTGGCTGGTTTCACCTCCTCTGTACTCTGAAGCACCTTTGAACTGTTTATAACACCTAATATAATGCAAACATTGTTCAAATCACCATAAACTGTGGTAAGGTGTGGTGACAGGAAGTGTTCTGACTATGCCTAGTACAAACATGCTGTGTGTTTGCTGTGTATGTGTGTACCCGTGTGTGCACATGTGTCCGTGTATGTGTGCGTGTGCATGCATGTGCACATGTGTGTATATACTAGTGTGCATGCATCAAAGCCTCTGCATGTGTATGAGACTTGGTTGTTCCACTGCATATATCAGACTAATTGTCCCATGGCATCTGGGACCATTTTGGACTCAGTCTCATCTTCCCATAAAGACCATTGGGTTACAGATGCTGCCATCACCTGTGCAGCTTTTATGTGGTTTGTGGGGATTCAAACTCATGACTTCAGGCATGGAGAGTAAGTTATTTTACTCTCTGAACCGTCTCCCAACCAATCATTATTTTCAAAAATATCTTTTTATTTTTATCCCACCTGTATGCGTGTGTGCATCAATATATGACGGTGCACGACTAGTATCCAGGAGCATAGGAGTCAGAAGAGGGCACTGGATCTCCTGGAACTGGAGTTACAGACAGGTGTGAGCTGCCTTGTGGGTGCTGGGATCTGAACCCAGGTTCTTTGCCAGAGCAGCGAGTGTACTTAGCTACTGTGTAGTCTTTTCAGCCTATTCCATGGTATTGATTTTTTTTTTTTAGAACTATTTTCAATCCACAGTTTGTTGGATCTGAACCTGCAGATGTGGAGAGCTAGCAATTTACCTAAAGGAACCGATCCTGTTAATACAACAAAAGATCTGACCAGTTGCAACATGTTTACAAGACGAGAGGATTTGGCCACCGCTGGACAGGCTGTGTCTGTTGTGGAAAGAACTGTTACATGTAGTGCTAGAAATTGTTACAGGATGGCGGTGAGGTAGGAGCCAGGTATTCTGAACCTGCTGCATGTGGCTCCAAGGGGGCCTAGGGTTAGCCTGAAAGAGTGGTTTTCTGATTAGTTCCTGAAGAAAGATAGTCTTGCCCTTTGGATAGGACACCTAAACCGGGGATAGCTGTTGAAGAAAGACCAAGTTGCCAGGACATCAAGGGCACACACAGGCCAGTCGTGTCCCCTGTTCCAAACACCCTGGGAATCACTGACTCCCATAGAAAATTAACCTCAGCTACTTGATAGAGTAGACAAGGGCTCCCGGCTCCCATCCTGCCTTGCTCTATGCCTCTTCCCAGCACCCACCATTCTTCCCT
This sequence comes from Rattus rattus, assembly GCF_011064425.1. NCBI lineage: Eukaryota > Metazoa > Chordata > Mammalia > Rodentia > Muridae > Rattus > Rattus rattus. The sequence continues at coordinate 77,911,430 of NC_046167.1, forward strand.
GAGTTACAGAGAGGCGGCCCAGCCCCCTACCCTATCTTCTCTGTGCATAAAGAGGCAACTCTGCTGCTACCCCAAGCACTACATAACTCTACCCTAAGTAGGGCCCCCTCCACCCTCACCCCCACCCTGCCTGGGGCTCTGCACCACCTTGGGGCACTGCCTCAGGACATCAAACGCCCTGATCTGCCTGTTGACTTTTATCCAGATGGTGATCTTTCCAAAGTGGATGGAAGCGTTTCAGTTTATTATTCCTACAGCTTTATTAATTAATATTATGGGGTAGGGGGCTGGGGAATGACTGCCATTTGAGGCCATTCTGAAGTCATAAAGCCAGTTTTAAACAGCAGAAGTATGGGGGCAAATGTCAGAGTGAGGAAACATTCTTTCTTTGACTGGTTTCATGTATCCCAGGCTGGTCTCAAACTTACTAAGAGGTCCTGGGCAACCTTGAATTTTCCTCATCTTCCTCCCTCTGCCTCTATAGTGCTGGGATGAGAGGCTCACACCACTCTGCCCCATTTATGTAGTGCTGGGCCAGAGTTTCCACCATGCTGGGCAAGTGCTCCGTCACGTGAGACACATCACCAATGTGATGTGTCTCATAATCATCTTTAATTTGATGAAGGAATTCTCAGCGTCGATGTTGTTTTGGGTACCCAGGCCCTAGTGACCTCAACTAGGAAGATTTAAGATCTGGCTGACTTCAGATGATGTCACCAACATTTTGAAATGGTTTTTCCCTTGCTGCAGGTCAATTTTCATTACCCTGCCGTTGAGGTCATTCTCGCCTTTGCTTTCCAGTCAAGATCTTCGCCACGTGAACTATGAGAAAACATGAGCACCCTAAACCTTCGTTTCCAACATTTTCTTATACTGATTTTGTCCGAAGGATTGGCCACAGGAAATGATGTGATTCTACCTCACAGTGACGAAGGGTGATTATGACAGGTACTTGATAAAGACAAATCCGTAGAAAGTAAAAGGTGGTTTAGTCTCAGGGTGTTGTAGGGGGTCTCAGTCTGTGGTCTGCGGTCACCTGCAGAGAGACAGCACATGGTAAAACCACTTACCACATGGAAGGCATGGGAAAGAAGAGGGTGGGGGTTGGGCCTCAACATCCCCTCCAAGGTACCCTCAAAGGACCAGAAGATGTCTCACATGACCCATCTCTGCAAGCTTCCCCCCACCTTCTAATAGTATCAACAGTTATGGGCCAGTCCTTCAGCACAGGGACCTCAGTGAGTATTTAACCACATAAAACACAAGGAAAATCTTTTTCTTTACTTTCAGAATTTACAAGTCATGATTGTCTTGTCAAAATTGTGCCTGAGTATGAGATTGTAGTGAACAGATATCCTGAAGTACATGACTTTTAAAAGTGGGGAAGTATTTAAGAAAAGAACGAGATCTAAGACAGAAGGTTGTTATTCTGTTTGTTACTTTGTTATTAGTTTGAACAAGAGAAGAATGAGATCTAAGACAAGAAGGTTGTTATTCCGTTTGTTACTTTGTTTTTAGTTTGAACAAGAGAAGAATGAGATCTAAGACAGAAGGTTGTTATTCTGTTTGTTACTTTGTTATTAGTTTGAACAAGAGAAGAATGAGATCTAAGACTGAAGGTTGTTATTCTGTTTGTTACTTTGTTATTAGTTCGAACAGTTTACCACCTATGCCTGTAGGCTCCACACCTGTGGATTCAACCATTGCTATTTGGAAAATATTTAAGGAATAAAATTGCATCTGGACTGAAAAGTAGAGACAAGCTTTGTGATTGTTTCCTGAGTGGTTCATTACACAATCACTTATATGATTAGGGGATAGAAACAGTCCGGAACTTACTCTAAGTATTCAGGGGATATGTGCGAGGGATGTAAATTCTCCACTTTATTATCTATAAATTGTAGCATCTTTACATTCTGTCACCCTAGAGGGTTCCTGGCACTAAACCCTGGCTACAATATGGCTGCCTTCAATGTGATGTTGACCACACAATGTGAATTCATCTCATAAATTAAACAAATAAAGTGTGTGGAAAATGTAGTGACTGAAGAGTTTCTTTCAGTCCAATTTTACACTGCAGCAATCAGGAATGAAAAAGTAACTTCAGAGCACGCCATAGCCAGCCCAGAGAGAACCTGTTTTCCTGGGGAAACCAAACCAAAGCATTGGATAAATCGCAAGACACCTGAAGTATCTGGATTCAGGATCATGGTAAGAATATGGGCTGTTTCAGAGATGGCTGCTATGAATCTGTAGGGACGAGATATGCTCTCTTTCTGTTCAAACGAGGTGCATGTTCATGATTTCCCATGAAACAGCCATGCCAACACCCGCAGCCAGGCATCTGGGTTTCTTGAAGCCTACTTGAGAGTTTGTGGCTAGTGAAACATAGTGAAATACATCCACTATGTTGAGATATATATATCCTTAGCTATTCATTAGGATTTTAAAGACAGAGATGAAAGGTACCCTCAGTACATTAGTTCAGTCTGATTAGAAGAAAATATTAAAGTAAAAAAAAGAAGCAGGGTGAGGGGTCAGAGCACATTCTGATGTCATGACATATTTGGGTCCATTAAAGGTTATAGGGAATCCATTGCAATGGCTGGGAGCTTAAGTGGTTGATCAGTTGGCAAAACATCATTAACCATAACTTGTATGTTCTTTCAAAATGTGGCCTTTATATATATATATATATATATATATATATATATATATATATATATATATATATATATAGAGAGAGAGAGAGAGAGAGAGAGAGAGAGAGACATCAACCACAGATCTAGAGGCTGTGAGGGAAAGACAACTCCTAAAGATGTCTCTCGCAGAACAGGGCTGTGGAAATGAAGGCAGAAGTCATCACGTGAGAACATGGGTCAAACAAACTGTGAGTCCCTTCACCTGAGCATGGAATACCTGGCTGATTTAAGAAGAGAAGAAACTTCATCATTCTTGAGCATCTAACAGAGAGAGCTTAACTTTAAAATCTGCATATCCTGCTGTCATGATTTGTATGTGCTCGGCTCAGGGAGTGGCACTATTAGAAGTTGTGGCCCCGTTGGAGTAGGTGTGGCCTTGTTGGAGTAAGTGTGGCCCTGTTGGAGTAGGTGTGGTCTTGTTGGAGTAGGTGTGGTCTTGTTGGAGTAGGTGTGGTCTTGTTGGAGTAGGTATGTCACTGTAGGTGTGGGCTTTAAGACCCTCATCCTGGAAGTCAGTCTTCTACTAGCAGCCTTCAGATAGATGTAGAACTCTCAGCTCCTCCTGCACCATGCCTGCCTGGATGCTGCCATGCTCTGGCCTTGATGATAATGAACTGAACCTCTGAACCCATAAACCAGCCCAAATTAAATCTTGTCCTTATAAGAGTTGCCTTGGTTCCTTGAACCTGTGTGGGTGAGCCTATGGAGGACTCCTGGATTCAGAGCCTGAATTGTATAACCAGGCAAAGCTTCCAGTGGTGAGCCTGGGGCACAAAGCCAGACTTAAAACCTACAACCTACAATTTGACCTACCTGGAAGATGTGCTAGGACTATGGTGCAACAGACTGTGTGGGAGTGGACAGCTGAAGACTGGCATAACTTGAAGCCCATGCTACCAGAGGAAGCCCATGTGTAACAGAGCCAGGATGGCCAGGAATAGAAGCTGGATGGCCCAGAGACCAAGCATAGAACAAAACATGACTGGTGGAAAACAAACGAACAAGTGAATAAAATGATTCCTAATGAAAAAAAAAAAAAAGAGTTGCCTTGGTCATGGTATCTGTTCACAGCAGTAAAACCCTAACAAGACCCCTGCTGAGCTTAGACATAGGGTGGGAAAAAAAACTACCAAGTTATTTTTGGCTCATGAAAGTCAATCTGGAGGTAGCATAGTGACCATTGACAAGAGAAGACATCATTTATCCTCCTGGTGAGTCTTTATTTTTTTATGAGTGGTCAATATGGATTGTCTGCTGGGAAAGACATTTGGATAACTGCCAATTCAGAGCCTAAAGGACAATCTGGGTATCACCAGAACTTGTGAGACTCCACGGAAAATTTTATTTTCTCAGCCAAAGCACAGAGGTGAAACTTTGAAAACACACATTTAAGTGGAAGAGAATTTGTAGCTTGCAGCTGGACAGGATGCAAGAACAGCTGTCTATTTCTCTGAGCCTCATCTTCAGTTCTTTCTTTGTGTGGCTCTCTCTTCATTGGAGTATAGATGGATGCTGGAGTGGCTATTCCTGGTTGTCAACTTGACTGTATCTGGAATGAACTACAATCCAGAATTGGAAGGCTCACCTTTGATCCTCATCTTCAGACTGGGAGATACAAGTTTCTGACCTGGATCTTGGTATGGACATCTTGAGGCAAAGTGGCTATGAATCCCAGAAGATTGAGGCAAGGAGATCTCTGAGTTCAAGGTCACCTGGGACAAAACAAGTCCTAGCTCCAGGTGTGGTGGTATACACCTTTAATTTGGGACACACCTTCTGCTGGAGATTTACATAAGAACGTTGGAAGAAGGAAGAGTTTCTCTTTTTCACCTGCCTGCCTGCCTTGTGGGACTGAGCCTCTGCTAGATTCTTGTACTTCATTCACAGCTGCTGCTGATCATTGTTGGGGAGTTGGACTACAGACTGTAAGTCATCAACCAGTCCTCTTACTATATGGAGACTACCCATGAGTTCTGTGACTCTGGAGAACCCTGACTAAGACAGATGCCTCCTGTATGTCCTGCCTCTGCTGCAATATTCCCCTGTTCCTCCTTCATTGGATGTGGACCTTGGCTCATGATACTGATGCTTACTACCTGCTACAGTGTGCTGGCTGGATGTACTGCTTTCTCTGCTCTCACCTTGGACCAGAAAAAAATGGCATAAGACATTGACTTGGGACATGACCACACATCCTTGATAGAAGGATGGCCATATTTTTTTTTTCCAGAGCTGAGGACCGAACCTAGGGCCTTGCGCTTGCTAGGCAAGCACTCTACCACTGAGCTAAATCCCCAACCCCTGATGGCCATATTTCTTTAAGGTAAGAAGTACCTTTAAGGAAATCATATCTTTAAAAAATTATATTTATGTTCTAAACCCATTAACCTTGACTCTCTAGCCGGCCCTCTCTCTACCACTCCTTGTTTCCATGGTGCACGGCTCAGTGATTCTCTCAGAAAACCCGACTTTCCCCTCAGGTTCATCTCAGTCTGCTCTTCTCTGTGCACCACTGTCTTCTCACATTTAAGAAGCTTTCTGTGTAAGAAGAAGAGAGCAGAGAGCAGACACTGGCAGACTCACACATGCAGCCCCCTGCCCTCTACAATGAGCCACTGGCATGGACAAGCCACTGTCAGCTCTTATCACTCATGTGCTTACTAACATGACTCAAGCATGACCCTGAAGTCTCATCTAAACATGCAGGGACAGGAATTGTTCCCCGGGTCTGCATGGAGTCATATTTGACTGTTGTGTACAGAGGACCATCAGTGCCTTCCTTAATCTCCAACCTCTCTTGTCACCGTCATCTCCTGGGAACGATTGTGCGCCTTTGGTTAGAACATCATGAGTTACACAGATCTGCAACAGAGTCACTGAACTGTAGGCTTTGAGTTTTCAAAACACACTTTAATATGGGGTCTTAAATGCTTTACCCCCCCCATCACCCATCACCTACCAGAGCTAGTGGAAAGGATACATTAATAGGGCAAAGGGAGATGTGGACCTGTTCAGAAAGAGCTCTTTGGGGCGATTCCAAGTGTCATTGTCAGGATATCAGCAGCTCAGTTCACATGAATCAGAAGTGGCAGCACGATCCAGAAGAAACCTCGAGGCTCTGCCAATCGGCCAGAGTCCACTGAAATGGCAAGAAGCCACCCGAATATCACAAGTTCTTTGATTCGTTTCTCTCTAAGGAGTCAGGAGAAGTGGTGCTCAGTGAAGAAGGCAAGTTGGACATCAGTGAAGACTGGCATCAACAAAGCCCAATGAAGACCAGCGAAGAGTGGCAAGGCAAACCAATGCCAGAGTCCATTGTTGTCTGTTGGGTTATACCCCTTTCAAACATCACATCTCCTCTCAAGCATCTGCTTCAACAAAACACCACATGGTCTTTTCCTGAGAATCTCCAGGAAAACCACATACCTGTTCTCAACAAAACCTCCTCTCATATGTCTGCTTCAGCAAAACATCCTCTCATAAGACAACTTCCAGGGAAGCATCCCATGACACAACCACGTCTCCAAAGAAACCAGAAGTTACCATTTTACTAAGTAGTTCAAATTCACATCCAAGGGTCATCATAGGCTCAGGGGTAAGGAAGTCAGCTGACCACTGGGACTATTTTGTTGATAAAGAACCAACAACCATCAATCAGGTACTCACATGTTAAGTGTGTGGTCATATGCCAAGTGAAAAGTATTATATAATTATTAATTCGGTGGTATATGTGTGCTGGCATGGAGATATATATATATATATATATATATATATATATATATATATATTCTCTACCATAAGTGGAAGAGGACACTGATACTCTAGTCTGAACACCAAGCAAGGTTCTGAGAACCATCAGCAGAATTACCAGGACTTCTGGGAACTTCTGAGTTCCTGAGGAGTGAAGTGATCTTCAGAACAATCCGTGACTTGGGCAGGTGCTGTCTTCAGTTCTGTGAGTCCTGTATTTTCTGGGGAGGTAAATGTTTGAGTGTGGAGGAGTGTGTGTGTGTGTGGGTGTGTGTGTGTGTGTGTGTGTGTGTGTGTGTGTGTGTGAGAGAGAGAGAGAGAGAGAGAGAGAGAGAGACAGACACACACACAGACAGACAGACAGACAGACAGACAACCTGATATGTGAGGGGGGGAGAGAGAGTGTCTGTTTAAGAGCATGTATGCACTGTGTCAGAAACAATGGTTTTACTAAGAAGAACTCAATTACAAAGAACTATGGGTTGGAGGTCTTCTTTAATTGTGCTGTAAAACTTACCTAGAAGTAAAGACATTTAGATTTCATTCAAAAGCAGATATTAGCTTTAAAGCTCAAATTATTAATGTCTTCAATGTGAAATGTCCGAACGATTTTAACCCTTAAACTGCCCAAAAAACCTGAAAAGCAAACATTTGTCTTCAGGGTAAGAACATCGATGCTTAGTTACTGTTTGAATTGTTTCTGGGAACCTGTGAGCAGTCCACAAACAGGTTAGGAACTTTTCTATTTTCTGGGGGGAAAAAAACAAGCCTTACTTTCATTAACTTGCTTAATAAGATGGAATCCATGATGTACGAGTCACTGAGTCAGAAGCATTTTATGGAAGCCAGTCCAGTTAAAATGAGTGGCCGCTCCTCCAGATAGGACCTCGAATCCCTGGCTCTGACATATAAAATGGTTTTGGGGAGAAAAGTAGCTTTATACCTTCTCCAAATTTATCTTTATGGCATAAAAAAAAAAGAGAGAGAGAGAGAGAACATAGGAAGAGTCGAAGCCAGAGAAAGAGAGGGAAGGGGCAGGAAAAACCACCACAAACCAACACTTACAGCTTTCAGTTCCTAAGAGTGAGAGTGCCGAGCTGTTCGCAGAGTGGTGGTGACTCATTACTTCCTAATCTAAGATCAGAACTGCTTTAAAGAGCAGAGTCAGGGACTAGAGGCATGGACCATTGATTGGCTAATACACTAGCTGCTCTTCGAGCAAACCGGAGTTCAACATAAAGTAAGAATAAAAAAAATTATTTAAGAGGTGAGTCAGGAGGGAGTGGGGAGAAGAGCCTTCCTGTAACTGTTTTAACCCCAGTCGCTTGCCAGTTTTGGGCGTTATGATGCTTCTGAGAAATACCTGAAATATAATTCCCAAGCCAGCTGCTAAGACATCCAACTGTGTCCATTCTCTGAATCAAATTAATGTAATAACCGAAGGGCCACTCTTTAAGAAACTAGGTAGACTATACATTTGACTTTCTCTGCCTGGTATTTCAAGAGAGCCAACTGAAGCCAAGTAGCCTGCGATATTGGCTGGATTTCAAGAAGAGAGATAAGTAGAAAGAAGCAGGAAATGTGGTAGAACAGGAAGTAAAGAAAGGCAGGAAGTGGGGAAGGACAGGAAGTAGGAAATACAGGAAGTAGGAAAGGCAGGAAGTATGGAGAAGCAGAAGGTGAGGAAAAGCAGGAGGTAGAAGAAATCCAATGTATAGAGCAGGAAGCAGGTGAAACAGGAAGTAGAAAGAAGCAGGAAATGAGGTGGAGCAGGAAGTAAAGAAAGGCAGGAAGAGGAGAAATGCAGGAAATAGGAACAGCAGGAAGTAGGAAAGGCAGGAAGCATGAAGTAGCAGCATCTGAAATGGCCGTGGCCTTACCCACCAAACCCCAGACTCCTGCTCTCCCTCTTGCCCTGGATGGTGTTTTTTTCTTCCACCCCTGATGCCCAGGGGGCCTGCTGTGCTCTCCTTGGGGACACCAGAGAATCCAGTATGCTAGTCAGCATTCTCCAGCCCTGAACCTGACAGGAAGAGGAGGCAGCAGCAGGGAAGTGTGGTGAGGAGCTTTATTCAAGAGCTGCTGCCCTGAGTCAGTCAACTACCTCCTGCCAAGGAAGTTTCACTATTTAATGGCACCTCCTGAAATACTGTGATTCGTAGTATACACAGGGATTTGTGTACAAGTCCTTTAGCCAGCAGATAGTCATACAATGCATGCACCACAGCCGGTTGTGATATCCTAATCAGGGGCTCGTTTGCTCCTGCCGAGGAAGCGCCAGCTCTACTGGGAAAATACCAAACATTCACATTTCCTTTCTCAGGGGTCATCTGCCCGTGGTCCTCTCAGACTGGTTGAGTAGTGGTGCCAGGAAAAGTATCTTAATGGCCCGTTTGTTCAGTAGCAGCCCTCCTATAGGGGAAGTAGAAGAAAATATGGCTCCCCTACCTTTAAGAACGTGACCCATTGAAATGATGATTTATTCCTGTGGAAGTGTTGACCAGTGGGCAATCTGATATCGCCTCTACGTGGCAAGCCCTACACCAGCACGATCCAGACAGAAGCCTGTGTATTTCCCATCAGGCTGATGTTCAGATGGTGTACGTCATCCCCATCTCGCTAACACAAAGAGAAAATACTTTTCAGATCATCTCAACTTTTCAAGACAATATTTTGAATAGCAGATAACGTTTTTATGTGCATCTGTCTCTGAGACCTTCATCTCCAAATCTTATGAGAATTGAAACACGGACAGGCAGACAAAATATTCCTTTGTGACGGGGGAAACTGGGGTATCTGTATCTTCCATGGGAGGGTGGGGAGTCTAACCCTGGAAACAAAAGTTGTTCAGAGAACTGGAAACAGACAGAATATAATTCTTCCCTCAGAAGACAGAGGCAGCTGCAGGCAGGGGGCTGCAACCCAGCTGCTAGCGAATATAGGGGAAACATGGAGACAGAAGGGATAGAAAGAAGAGGCCGGTCAGGTTGAGCAGGCACCCGGAGCATGGCAGTGACATGCTGGTCAAAGGGAATGATGTGCATACATTTCTCCTTTCTTTACTTCCTGTCTCCTTCCCCTGGCTCCCCTTAGCCAAATGCAGAAGCGGGCAGTTAACCAGGAAGCACAGCCAGCACCAACCCTCCTTGTGGTGTTGAACAGGGTATAGGAAAGAAGAGACGTGGATCTTAAAGCCTAGCGCGCAGATGGAATGTGTTGGCCTAGATAACACTAACATTAAGTGCTAAGTAAATTCAGAAAGGAGAAGGGGATATATTACCAGAGTTCAATATGTGTGTTTTAGATACACACCCACATGGACCAAGATGGCGCAAAGAATTCAGCAAGAAACTCATGAAAGGTTGTGTATAGGGGCAGTCAAAAACTGGGAAGTAGGTTGGGGATTTAGCTCAGTGGTAGAGGGCTTGCCTAGGAAGCGCAAGGCCCTGGGTTCGGCCCCCAGCTCCAAAAAAAAAGAACCAAAAAAAAAAAAAAAAAAAAAAAAAAAAAAAAAAAAAAAAAAACAAAACTGGGAAGTAATTTTACCACTCTTTCCTCTCCTGCCTAAATAATTGAGAGCGATCTACCTCACTGGGCATTGTTAGAATCTCCATCCTCAACCCAAAGTAGCTAACGACTTAATCTCTGTCATGTGGAGCGGCAAGTCCTGCTGGCCTGAAGAATCAGCTGGGGAGTGCTCACCTCTCACACAGTCACTCTGCTCAGCTGCTACATACACGAGCGCACGCGCACACACACACACACACACACACACACACACACACACACACACACACACACACACACACAGTTCCCAAAGCCACTGACGAGGCCAGGCTTGTGGCTGGACCACAGTACTGTGGCATTGGAGAGTGGGGGCCATGCCAAGCTGACTTCACCATGATGGTGTCAGAACCGGGGTTACCAGTTTCAACACGCTGATGTCAAAGCCAGCCCGCTCCTCCAGCTCCCTTTATCTGCCGGCTGAAATAATTGGCCAACATTAAGCTAAAGACCAAGGGATCGTTTAAGGGCCTCGTAGACTAACTTTCCAGTGCCAGCTGCTCTGGGTAAGACCTGTACTGCGTGTTTCATGTGCTGGGGCAAAATGTGGGAAACAGACAGCTCCTCTCGCTCCACATCCCGGCACCCTGTTTCCCAGCCTTAAGGCACTGGTTACAAGGTTACAAGTCGTTCATCTGTGAGATTGAAAGACCAGGGTGAGGATTTGGGGAAACAGTATACATGAAAGCCCATTGGGCTTCCTAAGTGTTTGACCAGTGACACCTCCTGTAACTGTGGGTGCTTACTAAAGATTAATTACTGATAAAAAAAAATGACCCCATAATAAGTGCTGTGACAAAACTGTTTCCTGGTGTGTGGGTTTTTTGGTTTGGGGGTTTTGTTTGTTTGTTTGTTTTGGGGTTTTGGTTTTTGTTTTTTTTTAATAGGGTTTTTTCGTTTGGTTTTTGGTTTTGTTGTTGTTGTTTGTTTTTATTTTTGCTTTTTTACAACTAACACAACTATATTTCCCACACCCTCCCCCCACTTTTATTGTAAAAAATATTTCAACATAGTATATCCTGATTACAGTTTCTCTTCCCTCTTTTCCTCCAAGTTCCTCCCCACATCCCCTTCCATTCAGATCTACTCAGTCTCTGTCTCTCATTAAAAAAAACAAGCAGGCTTCTAAGGATAATAATAAATACAATAAGATAAAACAAAAGCTAATACATCAGAATTGAGCAAAACAAACCAACAGAAGAAGAAGAGGAGGAGGAGGGAGGAGGGGAGGGGGAAGGGAGGGGAGGAGGAGGGGAGGGAGGAGGAGGGGGGGGGAGGAGGAAGGCGTAAGAAGTAGAGACCCACTCGTTGGCACACTCGAGAATCCCATAAAACCACTACACTGGAAGCCACAATATAATCTCAGAACTGTGCAGGCCCTGTGAATCTGCCTCAGTCTCTGTGAGTTCCAAAAGAGCTTTTCTGTTGATTTAGAGGGCCTTGTTTTCTTCAGCCTCCTCTTCAGCGGGTTCCCCGAGCCCCGAGGGGAGGACTGGATAGAGACATTCCTTTTAGGGCTGAGCGTTCCAAGAAACCCTCACTCTTCTTTGACAGTCCTGACGCAGAAGTCAGCAGACCCTGCAGGAACCTTTCCGAGCAAAGGCATGAGGAAGGAGTCACTAGCCGAGCCGGCCTCACCTGCACCGGGCTCATCGTCTCTGGAGAAAACTAACTGTGGCTACCTTTCGCTCTGATCGCGTAGAGTGCGCCGCGTCGTGTCCGCCTGAAAATGAGATCCGCAGAACCTTCATGTTCGCTGTTGTAGAAATCCGGACACCGTGAATCACAATTAAGTTGACCTTTGCTAAGGAGGTGCGGTGCGATTCTTAGATCCGAGCGTTTCCCTCCTCCCTCTGTTCTTTTTGCAGAGCTACTTTGTCCTTCTGGCTTCTCCTCTTCCTCCCTTCTGCCTCATGCCATCGCCACCTCCCCCCATGAAGTCAGACCCACTGAATGTTGTGGAGCAAAGCTTCCAAGAAGCCATCTTTAAAACCGTGGTGTGTATCCAAGTAATTATCCGAGGATCTTGTTATTTCCATTTTTGAGAAATATGCACACGAGAAGAGTCCAAAAATCCAGGCAACCGCTTCTCTTTGAGGGGATAATGCTGACCGATCCAGAAAATAGTTTCCCAAACACTACGAGGTGTTTGAAGTTGTTTCTCTATCTAGACAGCGTGTGTGGTTTGAAAAGCACGTTTGCTCGATGCGGTTTCTTCGATGGCCTTGCCAGGTGATTGAAAGCAAGAAGCAGGTTCTTTAAAATTACCTCCTCCGACGCTCATCTCCCTCGGCCAAGGAGGGCTTCAGTCATCTCCCTCGGCCGAGGGCTTCAGCACATTCCAACTGTACGGTTGTTTTACTTTATCGCCCTGTGTGGCCTTGCTCAGTTTAGATTTGAACCTGGTTCAAAAAAAAAAAAAAAAAAAAAAAAAGAAAGAAAAAAGCCCAAGTGGAGGAAAGGATCGTGTAAGACGTATGTGTTTATACTACACTGTATGTTCTTGACAATCTGGCTATGTGATCCATAAACACGAATTCTTAAATTTTATGAGATTGCCAGTCAGCTTCTCAGCAGCGATTACAGATTGCAACTCAAAAAAAAAAAAAAATGGAGAAAATGTTAGGTAAACCAATGACTGAAAGAGTTTACGTAAGGCAGTGAATACCTGTGCATTTACCAAGCCGGTGGAGCAAACGTTGATGAAGTGACTCCTTGGGGCGTCATTCTGTTGTCAGGTGATGGGAGGACACCTATGTGGTGAGGTGGAACCGCTTCTGGGCTCTCAAGTAGAAAAACCAGCACATGTTCCATGTTTTTACGGAGAGATCAGTTGTATCTGATTTCAGATTCTCACGAAAAGGCAATCAGTGCAGAACTGGCCCAAAGGAGAAGGGAAAAAAAAATCCTAAGTTTTTATTACAGTTGGACAAAGACAAGGGCAGTTACCATGTAGGCTTGCTTGACCTATTTCTAAACCCCTTCGCATACAACAGTGGAGCTCAACCTGCCTAACGCTGAGACCCTTTAAGGATGAGGCCCTCATAGTGTGGTGACCCCCACCCCCAGAGTTTATTTCTGTTGCTACTTCATAGCTGTAATGTTGCTCCTGCTATGAATAGTAATGTTAATATCTGTGTTTTCTGATGTTCTCAGGCAACCCCCATGAAAGGGGCCACAACCCACCCACCGAGAACTGATGGCATACAGAACCCTCTTGTATCTCAGAACAGTCTTCAAGGTGAGGTCTGTCATGGTTTGAATATGCTGGGCCCAGGGAGTGGCACGATTTGGAGGGGTGGCCCTGTTGGAGTAGGTGTGTCACTGTGGGTGTGAGCTTCAGACCCTTACCCTAGCTGCCTGGAAGCCAGTCTTCTCTTAGCAGCCTTCAGATGAAGACGTAGAACTCTCAGATTCTCCTGCACCATGCCTGCCTGGATGATAATGGACTGAACCTCTGAACCTGTAAGCCGGCCCCAATTTGATGTTTTCCTTATAAGACTTGCCTTGGTCATGGTGTCTGTTCACTGCAGTAAAACCATAACTAAGACAAGGTCCAAGGTTCCAGCATCTTTTGCCAGGTAACTAGTTTACACTCAGTGGTATGGCTACTTGCTGTGCTCACAGTCTGCCTGGACCCAGAGAGGAGATGACAAGAGACAGCTGGAGGCACGTGTTGACACACCGCAGTGTCCAACCCCTTGGCTAGGAAGGACTGGCCACTATCAGGGTCCCAACTGCTCCCCAACCCCCACCTTGGGCCTGTAATCATCTGACTATTTCCTGCCTGGCCTTGGCCTGGGTGGGTTGGAGCTCCCATACCTGCCAGATTCAAGGACAAGTATTCTCCCAAGAGCAGAAGCATGGCCAACTTTATAAACATGGATTCCACCATTCCCTGTTGCAAAGCAGTCAGAAGCCTGTCATGGCCGAGGAGGTAGGGTAAGGAAATAGGACTTCATGGAAGTCACCATGAAGAATCTGTAACCACATACTATTGGTGACCAAAAATGTAAACTGTGAGAGAAAGAGATAAATCAAACCTTGCTTCAGACCTTGTGCTGGGAAGCCGCAGGCATGGTTATCACTGCCTGAGATGGGGGAAGTCTGAAAAGGACACTGTGAGTCAGGCTTTCAGTGTGGATATGTCATCCTGGCCATGACTGTGGTGTGGATATGTCATCCTGGCCATGACTGCAGTGTGGACATAATCGTGGTGTGGACATGCCATCCTGGATGTGACTGTGGTGTGAACGTATCATCCTCACCATGTTTTGCTTTCTGCCTGTTTACCCTCACTCTTGCTGGCAAGGTCATCTATCCTGTTACTGCCATCAGCATCAAATCCAGCATTTTCAGGATTCCAACCAAGACCGAAGCCCAGCAACTCTCCAGGACTTCCTTGGGACATCAGTGCCTCATCCGGGCTGTGGAGACTCAAGGACTGAGCCATTACTGTTTCTCAACTTGTCAGATGCGAGACATCCATTGTTGGAGTATACAGACCACTTCCTGTAGGCCGATCTAATAAATCCCCTTTTAGTTCCTTCTGTCCGTTGGGTTCCTTTAGATAACCAGACCGGCACCTGTCCTCTCACTCTTTCTCTATTGGAGAGTGCTAAACACCCCTCACCACTGCCACAGACCACCCAGTCACTCTGTCCTTTCCATTCTCCTTCACTATGACTATGGAGTCAGCATTATTTCTGCTCCATATCGACTGTGGGATGATCGAGTTGTGCCCAGAGAACAAAGTCAGATGGTGTGCATGTGCACAGAAGAGGTGGGCGCTATCTGAGGGAAGTCTAAAAAGAGAATCTAAGTGATCCATCTGCCCTGTTGTCCTCTGGTGCCACTGCTGCCCCTCCTCCCCCCTCCCCCTCCCCCTCCTTAGGGCACAACAGCACTCTCCTAGTTCCACAGCTGAAGTAGAGACAGTCTTGTGAGAAATGAAGTCAAGCAGAAGACAGGGCCTTTTCCTTCTTCCAGTGGGTGGTTGTCCATTTGTTGCTTCCCTTGATTCTGAACCCTGGGCCCCTCCTCAGCCATCTCCCCTCCTGCTGACCCCTGTAAGTCACCCTTGGTCTATACTGCCTATAAGTTTCTGTCATTTGATTCAGCTCCTCAAAGAGAGGGATCAGACTGGGTGGCAGGTAGCAGCAAGCTAGCCTTGGGTCAGAAGCCACTCCTGTGACTAGAAAGAGCATAGTGGGACTCCACATTGCAAATCTGCACCATAATATCCATGAGCTTTCCTCTGCGGGAAAGGCTCTTGGAGAAATTTCCAGTGTTGTGTTATTGGGGTTAGCAAAGAGGAAAGTTCCTGCTTTCCTGAGAAATACTCTGAAAAGAAACCTCGCCCGTGCTAGTGAGGGAAAACTGCGAAGGCCAAATGGAGTTAAAAAACAAAACTGAGGCGAAAGAGGAGAAAGGTGTAGGAAATGAAAGGGCAAGGTGGAAATTGGATGCCAGAGAGGGAACTCTCCGTGGGGGAAATGGGTCCCTGTGTGCACATGCGCACAAGAGACTCAGCTCGGTAGAAGGAGATCGTGTCCGCTTTTAGAAAGAAGCAACAATGTAAATGTGAAAATGAGTAAGAAGAGAATCCTGGCTGGATGGGAGTCAGTTTCTCAGCTCCACACATCTGGAGCAGAGGCAGGAACAGGTGAGCCGCTGTCCCCCTCTGCAGCTCTCGCCTCCATGGGAACCGGCTTTTGGGGATATTTACATTTACGTCACAGGACCATGGCTGGCTGAGGCTGTGCTCGGCACTTAGATGTGCAGTTAAATAATCTGTGGTTTGGCTGCTGGTCTCTGTAGTGTGGTTAAATAATTGGTACTGCCTTGGTTGCTAGCTACTTTAAAAATGTCTCTGTGCACTTGACTCTCCCTCGCTCACGGTTTTCTTCCTCTTGAGCAATTCTGAGGAGCCCCTGGCAGACGCTGGCTGCCAGCCTTTAGAGAGACCGCCTCACCCCATTGTCATGTACCCTTTCCAAAGTGCTCTGCGAGGACCTGAGGATCTCAGGAACTTCTTGCACAGACCTACCAGGTTCAAAGAAGTAATTCAGTTCATCTCTGCTCCTCAGGAGACAAGGCCGGAGGGATTCTCTGGTTTCCCAGAAGCGTATAAGACAGTGGGTCACATGCTTGACGGTTCACAATGAGAATGGGGACAGAAAATATGCTGACTTTTGGATAAATGACCTCAAGGCAGGGCTTCCTCCGTGACTTGATCTTAGGATCTGGGATGGACCTCCACATGGAGAGGTGTTTGGTGTTTGCTGGGAATAAAGGGTAATAAGAGTGAAACTCATATTTCAGGGTTGGCTCACCTTCTGCTTAATCTGTTTTGTTGGTGACTAAACTGCCAACAGTTCCTGTCTTCTAACGAGAAGAAATATTTTCCTCTCAGGACATCTCTCTCCCTTGCAGCATCCCAGTCTGGCCCTTGACCCTGATAACTGATGGTAAAGACAATTCAGCTAACAGCAAACTCACCTGACATCTACTGATCCGCACTTCTCTCCTGGTCTCCCTCTGATCCAGGCAGTCGCTCTCTCGCTAGTTCCTGCTCCAGCAGGCCATAGGAACTAGCGCTAATTTATCTCAGCGGCTCCACGCTGGCCCATGGTACTCTCGGACCGGGGGAGCCATGCCAGCGTGGCACCTTACCACACTGCTTTGCTTTCATTCACAGTTCCCTTGGCAAGTTGTTACCACAGCAGGCATACATCCCAATTCCGTGGCAGGCTTGGTGCGTCCCGCCATCACACCTTCTCTTGAACTCAATTAAGAAGCCACATAAAAGAACACACCACACAATAACCTCTGATCCAATTGATAAGATATAACTTGCCCATCTAGTCAGCACAAAATCCTGTACACACCCATCTCTTAAAAATATTCATAACAACCTGGGCAGAGAAGAATCTTAACATCTGCTGCCATGTTCTTCCATCGCCTTCTCTCACTCCGGCCCCTTCTCCTCTTTCTAAGACTTTTCTCCTGCCCATCCTTCCTTCTTGTCCAATGACAGGCCACATTCTACCCTGTACCTGCCTTCCTGCATAAACACATCAACCTACACGTGGCTCACACAGACACATGTATAACACACACACATACACATACACACGGATACATACATACATACACACACAAACATATACTCCTGAACACATAGAGACACATACATACACACACACATGTACACATGTGTACACACACAAACACACACACACACACACACATACATACACACACAGAGTCAAGCACACACAGACACATGTATATACACATGGACACAAACGTACATCAATACATACAGACATGTACACACACACACACACACACATACATACACACACACACACACACACACACACACACACACACACACACAGGCCATACACCACCCCCACGCAGGGCATGGGGCAAAATCTTTACCTGCCGTAAAGAAACCTTAAGGTTCTCACAGATCCATGAGCACGGAAGTTCAAACTCGAACTTGAAAACACATAAGGACCAGACAGCTTAGAGAATGGGGGCTTCATTTCTCCAATAGAGCCCATCAGTAAAAGGACAGTTCAATTCCCCAGCCATCACACGGTAGCATTTTCATATCAAACATTTGGTAGTTATCCAGATCTTAAAAGAAACAATTTCCTTTTCTGCTGGTGTGACTGAGGTTTCCTAAAGTTTTAAAAGGAATTTCAGAGTCTGTGTTTCAGAGTGAATTTATGTTGTTACTTTAGCTAGAAACCTTGTTTTTTCAGTCTTGATTACAAAGTAACAAACCCTCCTAGTATAGTACTAGACACTGAGACTGGGGCAAAGGACAGGACACCTTCTGCTGTGCCTGATGTTAGCTCAATGAAGCTCCTTGAACCTAAACTTGCACTAATTTTCTGAATACTTAAGTTAGTAAATCTTCAGAAATGATGGGACAACTTTTTGACCTATCAGAGTGACATAAGCCACAAGTTAGACACCATATTGTTTTGTTGGTATGGCATAGAAGCAAATGCTACCATCTACAGTGGTAAAAGCGTACCTCCCCCTTACTAAGAATCCGTGCTTTGAGAAGAACATCTTGTGCTACACTAAAGTGCCCATGACAGGGCAAGCTTGACAGGACACAAGGACACAAGCATGAGAACCTGAGTTCAAATCTCCAACACACACACACACACACACACACACACACACACACACACACACACACTGGATAAGGCTGTGTGTGTGTGTGTGTGTGTGAGAGAGAGAGAGAGAGAGAGAGAGAGAGAGAGAGAGAGAGAGAGAGAGAAAGAGAGAGAGAGAGAGCGAGCGCACATATGTGCAATCCAGTGCTTTGGGAGAAGAGGGCTGAGACAGGAGGATCCTTGGGTCTCCCTGGCCAGCCCAGCCAAAGCACGGGGCATCTAGTCAGGCATTGTCTGTCTCAAGACAATAAAGTGGAGAGGGACAGAGAAGACATCCAATAGGCTGGACTCCAGGTGCCCGTACACAGACTCAAACACAGAGCGCTATACACTTTGTCTCTTTTTCACACACACGTCCTTACCGGTTTATCGAGTGTCTCGTTGCTGGGGGTCTTTGTGTGTCGTCCCCACGTAGAGACGTTCTCAGGAGAGAAGTACCCTCCAAGGCAATGCATTGGTGTACAATACGGATTTATACAAGTTTATGAAGCATAAAAACATTCTGTCTGGTGGCAGTGGTTAGAATGTAGATAAACAGAAAAGCAGAGCGCTCCAACACATAAAACAAAGAAACAAAGAAACAAAAGGAAGGCCCAGAGAGGCCTGACACATTCTGCAGTGCCCACTTTACAACTGGCCCTGGTTGTTGATCGAAACAAGGTAACACCGTGAGGTCCCCTCGTGGAAAAAAAATAGTCATTTTGCTGGAAAACTAGATGGTTGACTGCGAGCAACCAAGAGGGAGAGGATGCAGAGATTCTGTGTGCCACAGGGGATCTCACTGTTCAGCTCAAACCCTGGGTCGTTGTCAGATAACAGGAAAGCCACAGTTCCTGAGTGCTGGAGTTGTCTACTGGTTCTGTGGGGATTTCCTGAAGTTGTAAAACCCTGAAACCCTTCCAGGATCTTGAGTTCTCGAATTCCAAAGCAGGACATAGGGAGACTGATGTCCTTAGACAGCTGCTCTCCCCTGCGTGGTTTCTAAAAGTAAGAATGCACACACCGCCATTTTGTAACCTGGGGTATTAACAGCATCTCCTAAAGAATTTAGAACTTTTCCTAATCTTCACAGGGTGCCAAATCCTTAAGTTCTTAGACACAATGAGTTATTTACTCCTCAAACCAGAGAAAGCCACCAGCATCAATTCCCTTTGTGGTTCGGAGAGAAGATAGCACTGTATCCTTAGGTTGTCTCTGGGGACAGACTAGATTATTCTTTCCATCTGTCGCAGAAGCATTCCTAAAACAAATCTGGAAAAAAAAAAAAGAAAACCAACCTACTATTATATACAAATGCAATAATGTGCACAAAGCCAGAAGCACCAGATTTTATTATTAAACTCAAATCAATATGAGAGCATCCAGGCACACTGACTCACAAGCGTCTTTCTTCTTATTGGGCCCTGGTGAGGATGTGTACACTGGTGGTTCTTCTGACCCTTACTGTCAAAATGACTACCAAGAATGGCTGTACATGCACTAAATGTTCTAGAACATCTCTCAATCACTGGCAATGTTTATAGAATCCCAAGCACAGGGCGAAGTGAGTTCGAAGTCAGGCCCCCTGCTGAGTGTTAGCCTATCTTTTGCACTGTTGACAGCATGTGTTCACATCCTTTGGATCTCTCTCCCTCCCCCTCCCCCTCTCTCTCTCATCTCCTTCTACTCTGTTACTTTTCTGTAACTTCCTGAGAGCTTTGATTCAATAGGAATAATGGTCTCTGACACTATGGTGTAGGTATAACTGAAATACTTACCTCTCACAGTTAAAAGCCAAGGTCAGAGGAGTGGCTGCCCCAACTGTGTTCCAGGATGCCTACCTCTCCTTCCTCTGAAGACATATCCCTTTTGGAAGGCTTCGCCCTCATTGCAGCCTGGTATTAAAGCCCCACAAGCACAAGGGTCACACTCTCTGTTTAGCATTTTGGTACAGCTGGGAAGTGGTGGAAAATTCCAGAAGTAGGTTCTACTGGGAATTCTTCCAGCCACTTGGAGAATGCCCTTGAATGCACCCCACCCCCCCACCCCCCCACCCCCCACCCCACCACCCCTGTCCTCTCAATCTCTTTCTGACATGAGATGAATGGCTCTAGGCCATGTTCTCCAGGCAAAACAGACCCAACACCAACAAGGACACAGAACCTTGAAACCCGTACACCAAGGAACCTCTTCTCTCCAGGAGATCGCTCGGGCAGTTTGTTACAGTAACAACAAGCCAGCTTGCACAACCTTACAACTTCAGCTAAACCCAGTCATCTCCCCATGGCACCTCCTGCCCGTGTATCAAACCAGGACTGTCAGGACACACTCAGCCCACAGCACCCACTTCACACTCTTTCTACTCTCTCTTTGGTCCTCTTTCCCGTGTGCAAGATTTTAATGTCTATTCAGCTAAGACCTGCCTTACTCCTGTGTTGTGTGTCTTGATTATAAGGATTTCCCTGAGTTATAGATTATAAGCCATAGCCTGATCTTCTCATTGATTTCTCGCACTTGACTTGGTAACATGTACATTTTCAATCTGATGGTAGTGTTTCTATTTCCCGATACACTGGTGGTTGTTTGTTTCAGAAGCTTTCTTCTCCACATGCTTAACAAGTTCCCTTGATGAGCTTTAGACAGGACAATGGCTGCCCTACACCCAGCACATGCTAATCACTAACGCCACTGTGTTTCCCATAACTCATGTGTCAGCTCCGTAGTTTTCCACAAGCTTCTTAATAATGTTAATCACAGATTTTATTTGTTTTCCTATGAGATATGTTTTTAAATACATAAATATATATTAATAAAGATATAAACTTTATATATTAAATATATTATATAGTATATCAATATACTGTATTGATATGTTACATTCAATATATATTAATTACTATATTAACATATTGGATTAATAAATAGTCTGCTAATGTATTAATATTAATAAATATGTCTATATAATATATGTATATATTATATAAAATACATTTTTGGGAATTTCCTTCCTGCCCCCTTCATCTGACATTCACGAAACAACCTTTACTTGGGATGTTTGTCTGGGAGGTAGATGCTTTTCCATGTCTCCACAGCAAACCTACTGCATTCGTTACATCATTGTCTCTGTGGCCCTAGCACCTGACAGACCCAGCACAGTGGAGAGAGATTTATTTTGACCTACAGTTTCAGGAGGGCGAGGTTTTCTGCGCAGGGAACAACAGGAGTGTGCAATGCATGCTGTTCACTTCACAGGAGTCCAGGGTGCAGACAGAGCTGTGCTAGAGCCAAGGCCTGCACTCTGTATGACCTTCGAAGGTCTGCCCAAAGTGTCCTCAGTCCCACCACCTAACAGATTTATAGTCTCACAAAACAGAACCGCTAGTGCTAGCGAGGGAACAAACATTACAAACGAGAGTTTGTGGGGCCTAGTTAAGATTTTAACCATCACATTTGCTACATCTTTTTTTGTTTATTCGTAATCGCTTTTGAGATAGGGTCTTGATTAGCAGCCCAGCCTACCCTCAAGTCACTCTCATCCTCCATAGCCTCCAGACAGCTGGGGTTAGAGCCAGCAAACAAATGACACCAAAACATCAAGGTTCAGCACAAAGGAAATTTATTTTATGGTCATGAAAAAAACTGCTCTAGGGCCAGAGAAGCTCTTCCCCGGGTACTAAACGTGCTGTCAGGTTAGTCAGCTTTCTGTTACTATGACGAATGCCTAAAACAATCACTTTATAGAGAAGGAAGGTCTATATGAGCTCACAATTCATGGCTTTCAGCCTGCAGCTGACTACCCCATTGCTTTGGACCTATGGGAGCACATAATGCTGGAGCACAGGGTAAGTACAAGATGGCTCACCTCATGGGCAGGAAGCAAGAGGGGGGAAAAGAAGATGGGGCCCCACAAGTGCTTTCGAGGCCCTGTCCCCAGAGTTCTAAGACCCTCCTCTGTGGGTCTTCTTTCCAAAGGTCCTTGGAAGTAGGTTTTTAAAAACCCGGACTGTTGGCAGGAAGCCAAAGCTAGACTATGATGACCTTCTAGCTGCTCAGATCTATGGACACCATAGGGAAAAAGGAGGATCCTAGGTTCTTCCAGCAAGGGCGGGGAACAGATCCACGTGTTAGCACTAGAGATTATCTGCTTTATCTCGGAGGTGACGTCGTCACTGCAGGTCACAGCCACCAGCTAGAAGCATACTCACCGGGCTGGCTCCCTGTCTTCCTCAGCCTATTCCCGTTGCTCATCTACAGTTGCATTTTGGTCTTCACTTTAGATTCCCTTCTGTTGCCGTGATTAAATACTCCCCAGAAAAAGCAACCTGACAGGAAGAGGTTTATATCACTTACAGTCCATGTGTTGTGGGGACATCAAGGCAGGAATCTCAAAGGGCTAGTCTTGATGTTCTGCCCTTCAAGAGCCCCAAAAGACCACCAAGGGGCCAATTCTGATTCAATCGCACAAGGGTCTTTATTCAAACTGGAGCCTGGGCCACAGCAGGATGGGAGGGTGAAGCCCTGAGCTCAGTTTCAAGCAAGCATTTGTAGAGGTTAAGTAAACACGCAACGGGGTATCCAGCTTGGAACACATCTGATGGGGGGGTGTGTTATGGCATTTGTTGTCCTTTAAATGATTAGCTGGTGCGGTGTTGGGAGCCAAACCATAAACTTTCATAAGTGAACCCAAGATGGAGTTGGTCTGATCTCTCTACATCACATCCACAGACGGTAACAGAGAAATGCAGGCATGGTACTTGCTTGCTTGTGCCCATCTTTGTCTCGCTACAGTTCAGGACTACCTGTCTAGGGAATGGTGCTGCCCACAGTGGGCTTCATCTTCCCACATCAATTAAATAATTAAGACACTCCCCCGCAGACCCGTCTACAGGCCAACCTTATGTAGACAATCCCTCACTGAGATCCTCTTCTCCAGGTGTGTCAGGTTGACTCTTAAAGCTAACCATCAGAGCCTTATTGCATATGTTAAGAGATCCATATGTTAAATATGTTGAAAACGTTAAATAATAAAGACATCGACTATCCCTGTCTTATCTCTGACATGAATAGAAAGTCTCCCAGCAACTTGTGATAGGACACTTGACATTGGTGTCCTCAATAATATGATTAGCTTCTGCCTGTCCTTGGCATTTTTTATGGGAAGAGGTGGCTGATTTTCATCATGTTTGTCCTTGTTCAATAAAATTAAGCATTTCTCTTCTTCATTTGTGTAGATTACTTGACTATGTTCTCCGACTTTGAGCCTATAGAAGACATTCATTATATTCTTGAAGTGCTTTATTTTTAAACCCTAAGATGTCTCAAGGCTAGTATGTGTACAGTTGTGCTGGCGGTGTCTACCATGACCAGCTCACAGATAGCCTGAAAGCCAGCTGCTGACTGACATTATAAACCCTATGTGCACACAGAGAGGCAGGCACTGAGACTACAGGAACAGGAGTTCTATAATTCTGTAATTGATTGTCCTGTAACCCCTCAAAACTAGAGACCAAAACCATGCTTACAATAAGAAGGTGCACGCATCAGAGAGTTAGAGGGGAGAGGAAGGTGCCAGGACAGATGTCCACAGGAAATGAAAGTTCATACGCATGACTCAGGTGTCCCAGCACATACCTGGGCGTGCCTATGTGTATGTGCATACGCATACAAATGAAATATGCACCTGTGTGTGTTTGCATTTGGGAGGATATACAAGAAGATATGGGCACCGTTAGTATTTGAAATTGGTATTCAAAACATTCTGCAGGAAAAGTAATAATCTGGGGAAATTTTCCGAAGCCTAGACTGTTATGTGGATTAATGATTCGGTTAACAGAAGTACAGGTCACTTTAGAACAGGCTTTTTCAACTTTTCTCACAATCTGTTATTGACCAGGAAATTTTTTATCTGACCCTCCCCACACCTTGTATGCAGAAATACCAAATAAGTGGAGAAATCAATCTAAGAAATTTACTCTAAGGCAATCGCGTGCAAACAATTTTACCACTTGTTTAAAAATCTAAGTGAATCTGTATGCTGGTGAGATGGGTGTGCTTATTTTTCCTAAGAATTAAACTGAAGCTGCGTGTTCGGTTCCACACCTTCAGTGTTTTTCTAGAGTTGATGGATGTCTTAATATTATAATTGTCAATACTGAGAAAGCCTCTCAGGTAAATATGTAATGCCAAGGCATGAGTATGCTTAGGGTCATCTGAAGTGGACTGTGTCATGTTTTGCCGAAGCAGACCTATGAGATGATGTTTGGAGAGAGTCTAAATAGGACCCAACAGACAGTGACCTGCTTAGCTCACCATGCAACTCTTCGCTGGTCTCTCATCTTTGCTGGTCTTCACTTTGTTGAGAAAGGAATGTCAGAGAACTCCTGGCATCCTGGTTGGTCCTGCTCGCTCCGGCTGACTTGTGCTGATTCGGCAGAGGCCTGGCTGTTTCTGCTGGATCTTACGGCTGTTGCTGATGGGTGCTGGTGACACTTTTGAACCAGACTGTTGGTATCCTGACACTACTGAACTGGACGGATGGTATCCTGCCAACGGAGATCAGAATCGCCGCCAAGAACTGCTTCTAAACAGGTCTACATCCCCATTGTCTTATTACCCATCCTTTCTCCCCTACCTTTGAACGGTGGGCTAGAAGAGGGGTTGAGGCATTTGAGAACCCTTATTAAAGTAGGGTTTGAAAAACCTAAGCCTACAGTCATCTAAAAAAAGTTTAGAAATGCTGTCCTATTTCCAAGTCAAAAAATTCATTGAAGAATTCTTTTTTCAAATGAAACTCAAGTCAGCGATTCAAATAGCAAATTTCAAAACCAAACATTCCATTCCAATCCAATCCAACACAACAAAACACAACACAAAGAAGAGCAACCTGATATTTAAAAGCCGAGGAGTAAAGCTCGAAGAGATTATTGTCTATTTTCCAGCTGGAGAGATCATGCACTTAGTAAAATACTTGTTAATGTAAGTTTAAGAAGCTGTTGCCTTTCACCTACATAAAAAGCTGAGTGCGACAGTGCCCACTCTGCTGTGGGAACACTGGGCCAAAAGGATCTCAGGGCTTGCTGGCCAGCCAGTGCAGCAACTGGTAAACTCTGGGTTCCGTGGGAGACACTGTCGGGAAACCCTCAGATGGAGAAGGATCAAGGAAGGCCCTGGTATAAACTCTGGCCTCTACAGATGCTCACTCGCAAACACCCAAAATCAAAGTAAAAAGTAAATGTTTTTTTTCACTTTCCACCAATAAGCCTCGTGTTTCTATAAGAAGAGAAAATGTCCTATGTGGAGCGTAAACACTGCCGTTCATGATACACTGTAGCCTCTGACCTGAGCTGAGGTGAATAAGGCAACGTTTGTGGGCTCTGCGTGGCGTTACAGCACGTACTGGTGCAAAGGCTGCAGGGGAAGGTCCTTTGCTGTCTGAACCTCTTCTGCTTCTCTGTTTTAATAAAGTTGGGGTTGCAGTAGATCCGGAAACTTTTTCCTGTTGTCATTGTTTTTTTTCCAAGCTCCACTGTGACCCACTAGTTTAAAATAGGAATGTTTTAGAGTTAGTAATTCCAAAAGTGCTGACTGAAGATGGGCAGGCTTTCCTTCTGTGGTCTGTGTACGTAGAAATTCCACTGGTATTGAAATTTGGAAAAGAAAAGCTTTAAATTTATCAATGGAAAGGCCTTTATTCTTTGGCTATTCCTCTCTGGTCCACAGGCTTCTCGTCTTAATTTAACAGAATCCTGGGGCCAGTAGAGGACAAGAAGAGGTCTGCTGCTTAATCTTTATTATTTATTTTTTTATTTTTTTATTTTTTATTTTTTACTTGCTTGTCAACACTTAAAAACAAAAGTTATCATCATTTCCCCCAAAGATAATTCCACAATCCCATCTATGAAGTTTGAAAGTTTACTGATCACAAAAACGATTAGTGAAGTAGAAATGCGATTAAGAAATACACCCCCGGGGCTGGAGAGATGGCTCAGTGGTTAAGAGCACTGACTGCTCTTCCAGAGGTCCTCAGTTCAATTCCCAGCAACCACATGGT